>NW_016160461.1:0-20689 GCF_001687245.7 Rhagoletis zephyria | reverse complement strand
CCCCCCTAAAGAAAAAGGTTGTTCAGGGGACTCAAGATTCTCAAATCTAACGACGACTTTATGACAGAAGCATTGTTCGGGGTCCGCCGATTTTCAATCGCATGACATACCAAATGGAGACACATACTTCTAGCATATGCATCACGCCAATTGGAGTTACATATTTGCTACATAATTTTTAGAAGAGTTACGAAATCATGGTCTTCATAGATCATTCAAAAATTTACTCATTCTCAACTTCACTGCCGCTGGTACCTTCATTCAACCTGCATTTTACTTACCCCCGCATTAACCCCTCTCCTCATTCAAATGGCCCATCAGCGCGTGTTACCTAAATACGGCACCTCGTCTGTAGTGCTACCACGAGTAGTTTAAAACAATGCGCCCACAAAGTATTGGCCAGATTTTTGAATTTGTTACTTTTTCTTCAAAACTTTTTTTGCCTCTTCTTCGCTTTACTTGCTTTATTGCTTTGCAAGTGGGCGATTCGTTTCGTTATGCCTACAAATACTTCGATGCAAATTTGCGTATCGAATCGTAAGATGGCGGTGCAGAAAATGTTTAAGCAGCCGCCAGGAAAATAACAAAGAAAAAATATATACATCAAAAACAAGTACATTGTGCTCAAAGGTGTAACAAAACGCGCCGCCACACCTGTTCTGCAGCTCAACGCGTTGAAGAGAAGCCTACTTTGCACATTTTGGCACAGTTATGATTTTTATAATTTCAAATTTTTTTATCTTTTGTGTTTGGTTAACTTTCTACAACACTAAAGCTGTTGACACGAGTATGCGCGCTAGATAGGTTAATGATGATGATGCAAATGATTAATGGAAATGGTTTAACAATAATGTTAATTGAAGCTGAGATATTCGGTCAGTGAAATGAAGAAAACGTATTGTTTTCACTTTGAAAATTGTCAACCATTAGAGTAAATACATATTAAAAAATTATTTCACCACTAAATTCTAAACATAATTGCTTTTTGTAAGCAGACGTCTGCTATCCTAAAACACTGCATCCTATTGTAGACGAAATTCGTACGTATACGTATATGTAAAAATATTAAATTTTATATATGCATGTATAGATATATTGAATACCTAAATGAGTCATCCACAGAGATCTCTAATTAAATCTATGCCTGTTTCCGGGAAATTATCATTGCTGCATACGATCGCGTTGAAAGAAATGTGAGTACGCGACGCATTCAGCGTAGCAGCTCCTTAACAGCTCAGTCCAGTAGGAAAAACTATGGGGCATATTCATAGTCGAAATAAAGTCGATTCCAAAATCAGTTGCAAATTTTTGGCTGATATTCCATTGAAAAGTATGTAAGTATGTCAAACAACTGCAATTAAGTTTAGAGTCGACTTTATTTTCACTGACTATAAATACGTCCCTTTGTAAGTATTCAAAATGTGCAAGACAACCAAATGCTGGAAATTTTTTTTCTATTACTGCTATAACGGCATTGAACTTTACAAAAGAAAAATCATGGAAAACAAAACGAAAAACAGCTGTAACGATACAAATATCGATAAAAATAACGATAGCAGCAGAAAAAAAAATTTAAAACAATAATTAATAAGAAAAAGATCAAAAAATTAAAAATAAAAAATCCAACAAAAAAATTTAATAATGATTCTGCAGGGATTTTGGAAAAAAAGTTGTAAGAATAAAATTTTCGCAACCGAAAAAAATTCAAATAACGACCATTTTCTATCCCGGATTAAGGGAATATTTTTTTTATGAAGTGCTATTAATTTCCTGCTGCTGATTTTATTTGGAAAGCTTTCTTCTGTAAATAATATAACGGCGTGGTAGGTAGTTGTAAGTGAAACGGTAACTAAAGTGTATAATAAAGTTAAATGATAACGATGAAAATATCAATAACAAAATCGAAAGCTATAACTATGACCGTAGCGATCGTTTCCAATTTCTTGTGAATTAAAATACAATAAAAACAATATAGTTCCAAAATATTTTTCAGCAAAATAAAAATAACCATTATTTTCAATATAGAGTCATAAAATATCGAACAAAATCTAAAAAAAAAAATTAAAACTACAAAAAAGAACGCGAATGGTTAAAAACACAAAGCAAGTACGATTGGCAATCTTTTAACAATTTTATGAATAAAACTTTTGCAACCGAAAAGATCAAAATACTATTTTTTTTTCTTTCCTTGGTTAAAAGGAGCTTATATACAATACCCTCTTTCTGCAATTTTCACAAAAACTACTTTGTGATGTTAGAACCCATCTGGGGCTTATCTGTCACCACTTATGTTAATTATGACTTTGCAATTCTTAATTCTGTAAATTCTTCTGTCAAGCGTTATCTAAACAAGGATTTTTATATCAGAACCTAATTTTTGTGAAAAATGCTGATAGAGGGTATGGTTTATAAAATTTAACCAAATGTTTATTTAATAATATATATATGTATATATTTTAATATTGTCTGTATTCCAGAAAGTTACAATATCTTTTTATGAATAACAGAAATCAGAGAAAATAGAAAAATCAGAATTTGAAACACGAACTAAATGAATTCTTGAAATTACATATAGTAAAGTATAAAAGGACTAAGTGGTGATACCACAATACTTCCCTTCCTCAATAAAGTGTGTTGAATGCTGGTTTTAGTCTATTTATAGAAATGTTTTTGTTTTTTCCATCAATATCGATCAAAAAATAATCTCGTTCTCTTGAAAAGACCTTATGTGGCCCCGAATAAGGCGATTGGAGTGCTGTTAGTAATCCTTCTTCTCTCACAAAAACGTGAGTTGCTTTCTCCAAGGTTTTATATACAAAATGTTTGCACTTAGAGTGGTTTGATCCATTAACAGGCTTAATATCCCTTATCTTTTTCTTCAAATGTTGTACAAATTCAGTATGCAATGCTTCGGATGAATCCTCAAAATACTCCCCAGGTAAGCGTAATGATGAACCAAACACTATATCACATGGTGCTAACCCAATATCTTCTTTAACACTGCATCTTATTCCCAATAGAATACTTGGTATCATCTCCGTCCATTTAGTTTCCCCTTTACAACGTAGAGAAGCTTTTAAAGTTCGATGAAATCTTTCTACTAAACCATTTGACTGGGGATGATATGCTGTAGTACGTATATGTTGTGAACCAATGAATCTAGCTAGTTCATTAAACAGCTGCGACTCGAATTGTTTTCCTTGGTCCGTAGAAATTCTGAGTGGTATTCCAAATCTACAGATCCAGTCTTGATAAAATGCTTTGGCTACCGTTTCAGCTCTTATATCTTTGAGAAAAATTACTTCAGGCCATCTTGAAAATCTGTCAACACAAGTTAAGCAAAACCGATATCCATTGGAAGGGGGTAAAGGGCCAACTATATCTATATTTACATGGTCAAACCTCTTTTCCGGTAATGGTGGGGACTATCGGTTTCTTAATTCCAAAACAGTTCCGGATCGTTATGCTCTTCCTAATATAAGGGATTTCAACGCAAATCTTAGCGGGAGCTCAGTTTTTTCAAAGCTTGACCTAGTTAAAGCATTTCATCAAATTCGCATGAAAGAAGAAGATATTAAAAAAACTGCTATTATAACTCCATTTGGTCTTTTTGAATATACCCGAATGCCATTTGGTTTACGCAATGCTGCTCAGTCAATGCAGAGATTTGTCGATGAAATCATCAATGGTTTTCCTTTTGTGTTTGCTTACATTGATGATTTTCTAATTTTTTCTAAAAATGAAGAAGAACATAAAAAGCATTTAGAAATAATTTTTGAACGCCTTAAAAAGTTTGAAATAACCATCAATCCTGAAAAATGCGAATTTGGTAAAAAGGAGTTGGAGTTCCTTGGATTCATAATTAACTCGGAAGGTGTACGGCCATCACCTAAGAAAGTGGAAAAAATCTTAAACTATGAGAAACCAAAAGATTTACATCAATTGAAAAGGTTTCTCGGAATGATAAATTTTATAGAGTATATGTTCCAAATATTGCAGTGCTTCAAGAGCCATTGAATGAATTTCAACGAAATTCGCCAAGTAAATACAAGAAAATAGTATGGACAGAAAATCAATCTAAAGCGTGATCAATATCACGTCGGGGTCACCAATTATGGTTTATAAAATTTAACCAAATGTTTATTTAATAATATATATATGTATATATTTTAATATTGTCTGTATTCCAGAAAGTTACAATATCTTTTTATGAATAACAGAAATCAGAGAAAATAGAAAAATCAGAATTTGAAACACGAACTCAATGAATTCTTGAAATTACATATAGTAAAGTATAAAAGGACTAAGTGGTGATACCACAGAGGGTATTGAATATAGGCCCTCGATATGTTTATCTATAAATTTCTTGCTTAAAAAGAAAAGCAAACCTAGTTTTTTCAATAATTTTCTATAAACTTCCTGCTCCCCAAAAAAAAATTAAATAGAAAAATATTGGATTAAAATATTGTGTATTCTATAAAAGTTCCTAATACAATTAAAAGAGAAGCTATTTTTCATAATTTTTTATCAAAGTTTCGAGAAAATCGTTAAATAATTTTTTTTTTTTTAACTTCCTTCTTAAAAGAAAAGATGCTAAATTTTTCCGCCACTAAATTCATTTCTGAACTTATCAAAAAATAGGAAAAAATTCTTCAAAGTATATATTTTTCTCTAAATTTCCTACTAAGAAGGAAATTAAAGCTAGATTTCATTTACAAACATTTTCCAATAATTTTCTACTGGGTCAACCTACGCTGTACGAAAAAGCGCTAATTTTGTGTCAATAAATAAAACAGCTCCGCAAAAAATAGTTAGATTTTAATTAGAAAAAAGATTATTTTCTTATATGTTAAAAAAAAATAGATAAAAAATCCTCATATAAAAAATGTTTATTTTAATTTCCTACGAAGCCGATTCCGCTGCACGAAAAATAACCGTTATTTTCTACCCCTGATTAAAATAGAACAGATGAAAAATTATTAATAAAAAAATGTTTTCCTATTAAATGCCTACAGGGTTGGCTTTCGCTGTCTCACAAAAACCGCTTATTTTGTGTCACTCATTAAAATGAAGCATATTCTTAATTTGTATACATATTTAAAAAAAAAAAATTTCTTCTACATCATTTCTTACCGGGGCGATTTCCGTTGTCTGAAAAAATACAGATTATTGTCTGAATATGTTTAAAATATAACAGCTAAAAAATATTTAAATAAAAAAATGTTTTTTTAATTTCCTACAAGGCTGATCGGTTGTCCAAAATTAAAATAACGGCTGTTTCCAATCCTGATTAAAATATAAGCTGGAAAATTCTTAATTAAAAAATATTTTTTATGAAATCCCTGCGGGATTGATTTTGCCGAAAATTAAAAAAAAAAATTTGATTTCCTACTGGGTAGAGTTTGACTGTCCGAAAATATTACCGGTTATTTTCTGCCCTAAATAAAAGAGAAAAGCTAAACAAATTATTTAAATAATATAAGTGAAAACTATTTCAACTTCCACTGGATCAATTTCAGCTGTCTGAAAATAAAAACGATGATTTTCTACGCCAACTAAAACAAATCTTCCTAAAAACATTTAATTTAAAAACCAAAAACAAATTCTTGAATTTCCTACTGGGTCGATTTTTGTTGTACATATGCGGCATGCAAATTTTGTTTGGGTTTTAAAAATAGACAAAGAAGTTCATTGTTTCCACAAGGCAATGTGCTGAGTGGATCGAGACGAATTTGTCGCCTGGCATTGCAACATGACGACAACACAAACAAGAACATGGGCCACTAGAGCTTAAATGTGCGTACAAAATGTTAACAAATGTTTTGCGGTAAAAATAATATAATTACACGTAGAAATAACAATTTAGAATAGCGGCGCGTAGAATTGTATGTACATGTGTGTGTTTTAGAATGAGTGTGAATGCGATATTAGTGCCAGGTTTCGGCACATGCATGCATGTACCCAACTTAATCAAAAACTTCATGCGAAGACTCTGCGTCGATGTGGCAGCCTCCAAAAGTGGCGGCAAAAAAAACTAAAAACAAAAATTTCATAATTTTGCTTCACTTTATACACTTCTCAACAATCACTAATGCCACAACAAAATACATTTTGAAAAATAAAATAAATATGTAAAAGATTATCAATTTGTCAATATACAACACGTTTTATACTGATTTTTCAAATAATAATAATAAGGAAGCAACCAAACTCTATTTCTCCTCCATTTTTTCTTCCCTTTTATCTCCCATCCTTCGCCTTTCACCATACAACCAACTGCAACAGATAACAGCAACACAATTGCGAACTCGGCGGATCCCTATCTGGATGCACCCTCCGAATTGGCGCCGTGCCCCGTCTGTCGGCGCACCTTCAATCCGGTTACGCTGCAGAAACATGTGGGCATCTGCGAAAAAATGGCGGCCAAGAAGCGCAATATCTTCGATTCCTCACGACAGCGACGCGAAGGCACCGAACTGGCTAGCTATCCGCTGCCGAAAAATTTCGGCTTGCCAGCGGCAAAACAGGAGCCGCGCGGACAATCACCGAAGCCGCTGCAGGTAAGTGTGCGGCATTGAACGAAAATATTTAACTATTCAATGCATTAACAATGCCCCTTCTCTATCTGCAGCACATTGCCTCCCCCATACTGACGCGTAAGAAGTCGAGCGGCGGTGAGGATTTGGTGCGCAGCACAGCGCGCGCCTCCATGCGGAAATTGGCAGCAAGCGTCGGCACTGCAAACAGACAGTCGCCCAGCGCTCACAGTGCAGCAGCAACAAACGCCGGTGGTGGCGCCTCTAATCACACTACACCCAACAGTCAAATGAACGCATCGACATCGTCGACCACATCGCTTCCCGGCGCTGGCAGCTTTACACGCGATCGCATGCGCTCGTCCGACCGTTCACTGGCCAAGCGCATACAGCCACCGCCGGCCGAACAGTGTCCACATTGTGAGCGCTGTTTTGGCCCGAAGGCCTACGATCGCCATGTGGAGTGGTGCAAGGAGAAGGCGCTGCAGGCGTCTATCAAACATACGACAAAAGGCGAACAAAACTTGGCCAAAGAGCGACTGGAGGCGCGCACCAAATACCGGGCGCCATGTCTCAAGTAAGCGTTGAAATTTCAGTACAATTGTATTGTATTTTTCCCCCCAAATTTTTATTCACTCAATTTGTCAAATGTTGTGGTAAAATAATCGGGAAAGAAGCAAAAGAAACAAGTTTGCCAACCGATGAGGGCAAGATAGCAAAGTTAAAATATTTGTTTTTATACTTTTTTACGATTTTTTTACCAACGTTTTCGAACAGAAAATTTAAACAAAAAGAAATGTATTAATTGGCGATATTTTTGCAGAACTAAGCGTTCGATTAATCGTGACAAATACGCGGGCTTGGCTGGCGATGAGTACGAAATCGGCGATAGTCTAAAAACCGGATACGGCAGCCATAACAACAGTAACAGCAACAATAACACAAACAACAATACAAGCGGAAGCCTACAAAACTGTGAAGGTAGCAACGATAACAGCAGCAACAACAATAATAACAGCAGCGGCAACAATAACGCTAACGGCATTATGTCACTATCGATGACATCTTCGCTAACCAGTGAAAGGTGAGTAGGCAATTAACTAACGATAAACGATTAGCGTTAAACTAATGGTAAACTGACTTTTTTGTTCTAAGTAGTGGCGAAAATTTTCCAGAGTATTTCATATAATTTAAAAAATTAGTGTAATTTATTTGCGATACTGTTACTTGCATTACCATTCATTTTATGTCACCTCACTATTTCACCACACTTGTTGAAAGTTTATTTTTTTGAAAATTACTAAATTTGTGTTGAAAAGTATGTAGATAGCTGGCAAAAACAAGCACGTAGTGAGAAGCTTACAAAAAAAGATTTAATAAATTTCAACAATTTACCCATCTCTCTCTCCGCTACGCATACGCGTTCTGCACAAAACCCATCATCCCACTATCATCTGTCATCGAATCGCTATCATTCTATCATCTACCCTCCCGCAACGCTAGAAAACCCGCCATTTTGAAGGATTTCCATAACACATTGCGCGCCCGCAAGCCGCATAGAAACGCCATTGAATTACCGCCGCCCTCTCCCACGCGCCTTGCCGCCGCCAGCTTTGATGATTACGTTAGGAGTGCTTGCTTTGATAATCTCCACTTAATGGGCGCCAAATTGACTAAGGGCAATACCGTCACGAAGAAGCCGCCAAAGCGCCGTGTGTCACTGAATGCAATAAGTACGCGACACCCACAGCAGCAGCAGCAACACCAAGCTTCGAGCGAAGCAACACCACCGCCGCCACAATCGTCGCAATGCGAGAAGGTTCGCACACGCAATTACGATGAAAGGATGACGGTTGCCCATTCAGGTATAAATATCTCGCACACTTGGTAATTTTTTTTTTTGTTTAAGAAAAGCGGTTAGAAATGTCTTAGACGCTTGAGGAAAATAATGGTACCGATTTACGTGCTTAGGTCTATTAAAATTCTCTACCTAGGGCTGAAATATCATTGGCGGTGTTTATGGACTAAGAAAAAGGCAAAATCTATAAATTTTTAACACTCGAACTTAAATAGAAGGCTTTAAATCCGTCAAGAACTTAGCCGTTGCTCAGCCTTATCAGAGCTATTCCACCATACCTGCAGTTCAAAATAATTAATTATCCGGACTATTGCGATAATTTCTTTTACAGCCTCTGGATTCCATCTTCCGTTTGTTTGTTTTTATTTTCAATTCTAGATGCGAACTAAAATTAACTCACTTAAAATTTTGCCGACTGAACCAATTTTTGAAATTCAGTTTTGACTTTAGGGGTACCTAATCGGTCGGATCCATAAGGGCTATCACATGCGCCAGATTAGCCTCACCACGGAGACGAGATGCCCTGTCTGTGTGATCGCCCAACCTACACTGAAACACCGGAATTCAGCCATAGTCGAACTGTTTATTATTAGAAATTTGTCTAGCATTCTATAAGTCGAATACTTCAGTCTACATTAATTTAAATTCCGATAAAGAGGAAAGGACTAGAAAGAATTTGATGCCAGTTTTCGTCTCAGAAGGGTAGGTTGGATCTTCACAGAGACCATTTAGGCCCATAGCGTTACTAGACAAACTACCGAAGCCAATGTCTTTAATGAAAAGCGATGTTGAAGAACATCACAATCGTCTTAACTGCTCAGGGCCTTATAAAGTCTGAGAGAATATGCTTCACAATCTCCTCACTACTTTTGCATCTCTTGCAAATTTTATCACAGGTCAATGCCAATTTAAAAGCACGTGAAGCCAAGAGAACTGTTTGTACCCCAACTAATAGACTAGCGTGCCTCCTCTTATGCGATAAAATAAATTTTTCAATTTCGCTACCAGATACTCCACACATCGTTCTAGATACCTTGCAGTCGTGTGATTTGGTGCACAGCTTTGTGTATTGGTTCGGGTACAAGCTCCGGTTAATTGTTTGTTAGTGACATCGATGTATTTCCTCTAGACAGTTTTTGCTAAAGAGCACCTTCTTTACGGCGTACGTGGGCCTATTCTTTGTCAATAATTTTAGTGTGACCTAGAGCCCAGTACAGATGTGCATACCTTCTTAGCGGAGGATGCACGTTTTTAAAAGCTCGAGTTTAAAATTTTCTTGGACAAACTTTTTCAGGACAGTAATATTTGTTCCGCCTTCCCCAATCCTCCGAGCACCAGTTTATGATTACTGGGAGTCTTCCATCGCCTGGATTTCAGTTGGAGCTCGGACTCCAATCCTACATACTTGCAGCCTTTTCATTTCTCTACCACGCCCATTTCCTTAAGCTTTAACCTACTGCTTTCATCCACATTCATTCATATCACCTTCATCACCGCACAGAGCAAACAAGAGAGCAAAGCCTTGGCGACCCAAAAACTTTGTCTGCAACTTTGACATACACTGCGTGTCCTTTAAAGGCCATCAGTAAACCCATAACGCCACCGCGTCATACTCAAACACAGCCGACAAATAACGCAGACAGCAAGTCAAGAAATAAATTGAAGTCCAAAGTGCCATCGGAGCCAAGTTTAAGCGGAGACGCGGGCACTGTAATGACGGACCATGATGAGGAAGACGTGCAACGCGGCGAAGTACGTAACAACCAATCATATGAAATGCTGAAAATGCACTCACAGCAGCAGCAACAACAACTGAAACGCTACGCACCATCATCATCGCCCCTTACAGCACCCATGCAAATGCTACAGAGACGTCAGACCACTTTCGACAAGCTGCCCAACAACACGATTAACGTAACAACTGTCGAAACTGCGACCACCTCGTCGGCAACCACCTCACATACGAAATTGGATGTGAATGCCATACGTTCCTTGACGATATTTCGTCCCAAACGCAAAAAGTTAGTGCGTCAATCGATTTCGTCACATGCCGCACCAATGAAGGCGATCCCTTTGATAAAAGAAAGCATAGAGATTTTTACGATGCCATTAAAGTTGCCAAGCAATGGCGGTGAGCAGCTGAAAGACAACGACAGCCGTATATTGGCCGACGACGAGACAGAAGATGAGATTAAGGTGATAAAGGCGCCGCCGAAGTTGGCACGTGACAAGTCATTTGTGCTCAGGTTTGTATGAATACGTATGCAGAAGGCGAGGCCAGGAAGACTCATTTTAACTGTGATCCCAAATCATCTCAAGAATTTAGTGACAGTATCGCAAGATTATTTTTACTTTAACGTATTTATTATCGTACGCTTTCTAAACATTTTTACTTCACTAATTATAATATATTTTTAGCGGTCTGCCGTCCGACAAATACGATCCTTTCCTCTCGGCTAAGCGTCAACTGGAGGAGCTTTGCTCATCCTCTCCACCAAATAATCCCTCCTTTTCCTCAAATCTCCCGAAAACTTCCACACAAACTCCTTCGGCACCAGCTGGTTTGCCCGCTAAAATGTCCACTTCACTCACACTCAGCACTTTCACGCCCAACTCTAGTCCATTGACGACCAACTCACAGAACCAACGCACGCCGACGATACCTTCTGCGACTACTAACAAAACGCCATCGAACTTTCGACGTACATCTTCACTGCGCGGTCCGCGTCGTTCGCCGATGCTTTCATCACGCCCACTGTTCGCCCAAAATCATCGTCCTACCATACAACGTGGTCTCTCTGATGAAGGTCCAATCTCTACGAATTTTCTTAAACCGGAGGAATACGATGAGATGCCTGTACGTTCGGTGTGCGTGAACGATTACGCGGTGACGAAGAGTCCACGGGTCGCACGTCGCGATAATAGCCTCTCGAATCGCAAACAAAGTCTCAAACTCAATGTTCAAGGCGCGGCGACATCAGCAACCCCAGCGAATTCTAATACGAATACGCCCAATTGTACGACTATGTTGGGCGTAAACAGCTCCGATGAACTAATGCACTCGGCTGCCAAATATCTCTCGAAAACCGACTCACTAGCAGCTTTCCTCAAGTACGAAAAAGAATTGGAGAAACTCAATGCACAGGCGATGCTAGATGCCGCTAACGCTAACGCAAGCGCCAATAAGCCAACAGTCGAGCAAAGCGCGTCCAACTCGCCAGCCGTGAATCTCCACAATCCCGTCATAACTAAGGAATTCAAAGAGAAAAGCAACACTCTAAGCAAGCAAAACTCTGCTAAGAGCATCAAGGCAGAAGATATCGAACCTCCGGCACCAACTACAGGCGATGTGGAGCAGAATCACTCCCGCCAACACCTGCCAACTCCAGTGGCAAACACACCATCTACGCCTGAAGTTTGCCGATATGAAAAGGAGTATCCCAACTCGCAAAAGACACAGCCTCTCCGATTGGAGCGCATAACATTGCCTCAGGCCAGCTCGACGCCGATAACAAAAAAGCAGGCTACAAGGGCTTCTGTACAGGCCACGCCTACACAGTTGCCCATTGTGAACCAACCAGTTAACTTGAATGCGCTCCTTAGCGAATCCACCAAGCCTCCACTATCTATATCACTTAGCGCCTTCAGCAATGATACTAAGAACTCTTCGGGAAGTGAATACATTGATCCTAAATTAATTAATAAATGTGATAACCTGCCTGTTAATCTGAACTCTGTGCGCACACTAAAATCCATTGGCGATGGCAATGCAGAACGACGGCTGGACTTCTCTTCCTCCTCATCGGAGTGCTCTGCGCCGCAGACCGGCCCGATATCGCAACTAACCAAGCTGCTACCACTCACAAAATCAGCTGAAGTAAAAGATTTATCGACACAAACAACAGCTGCGATGACTACTGCCAGCCAGGCTATGGACATTCCCACTCGCCCGTCGACTGCTGACGAAGCACAACCAAATGCGCATCCGACGCTTAGTCAACGCAGCTCAGCTGAGGGTAGGAATTTATTGAATCGTAAGAAGCGCCTCGGACGCAATCACTTCCTCTACGATGCCTCGCCCGAGGCAGATGATTCCTGTTCAGCTGACGATGAAGCCAATCGTTCATCGGTTGAGTATTATGAATCCAAGTATCGTTCGTCGTATCAGCAGCAGCAGCAACAGGAACCGCAAACGTGTTTCGTGAACGCGCGCGGGCAATCTGCACCACTAAAGACGCCTCCCATCGTACCGCCTTTACCAATCTTCGACGACTTTGACTTTGAGGAATTTCTCTCGTCATTCGAGAATGACGATGAGCAATTTCCTCTCTTTAAGGACTGTAGAGAGTTTCTCTTGAATCGCACGTCGAATAAACAACGTTCGACGGTGACGCCGAATTCAATGTATACACAGAATAACAACAATAACAATACCAACCACTCTCAAAATCATGCAGCACAAACAACAGACTACAACAACAGCAATAACCACTTTCAATTTCCAAATCTCGCCTCATCCAACAAACACAGCCACCCCACGCTCCTACTAACTCCTTCTTCCCACAGATCCTGTGACGAATCACGTCCAAAGAGCAAAGAACCCTCACCCACATCTGACAGATACGAAGATCTAAGCCGCGTTACTGCGCAGAACGCCGTCTATGGCGACAGTGTGACCAACAAGCGACACTCCGATTCAGAGCACAAGAAACGCGAGATCTTCATCAGCATCGAGACGGAGCCGAACGAACATGGTCGCTCACCCATTTCACCAGACTCGCTGCGCAACATGGTCGGTAATCCACAAACTATGGTCGAGGTTGAAGTCGATGGCTGCGATAATAAGTTTAGCAAAATTAGCGATGATGATGAGCAGTTAAAAGGTCACGTCGAAGATATGATGCTGCGCTGCACTCCTTTCAACAGGGGCAATCACTTGCCCAACGTGCAGCTGAACAATGCCAAGAATTTAATACAGCGCATGCAAGATGACTTTCGACAAATGAGCGAAGAAGTGGGCGCCAATATACGCCAAGCAATGACCGGTCTCAATTCAGTCAATTCAGCAGCTGGCAATGCCGCAATGCTGTATGGCGGGAATAATATGGCCATGGGTGCTGGCTTGGGAGGACGTGGTGGTACGTATGTGCCGCGCAATAGCAATGCATCGCCACCGTCTCCACGACCGCCACCAACGGCATCAACAACAGTGAGTGCAACAGCGCCAATGTATGCGGTTTCTGAAGATGCAAGCGGTGATGCATGCGGCGACTCGGACGACATGAGCAGCCTAGATGGGTATCCAATATCATCAAAGTCGTCACGACGCGGTGTCGGCTCGAAGTTGAGCGCCGACTCTGCGTACGGGAGGTGAGTAAGCTATGAAATTTTACTAACATGATAGGACTTCTTCCCTGGGGACTCCAAACCGGAAGTTGACTTACATAGATTGAGTCAAGTAATCAAGCCCCTATTAAATGGCAGTTAAACTACTCTCTTAAAATTCATTGGAATAGTTTTCACGAAGCTTGTAATTTTCATAGAAATTTCGTCCGAGTAGAAAAAAAGGAAGATTAGGGTGCTCGCCATGTCTTCTATGGTTTCAGTGAGTTCGGCGTCATTTCGTGGTCCTTTTCGAAGTCTGCGTAGTTTTCTTTTACAGACTTTTTAAAGATAGCTCGGGCTGAAAGAGGTTTTACTGTTCGAATGAGCGCAAGTAATTTTCTGCTTTTTGGGCTACCAGCCACTCAACTTTTCCAACTCCCTTTGCTTCTCAACTTTCCAGAGTAAGTTCTCTGAGTGGAAAATTGTGGTCTTCCAACCTGTTTTAGTCAAGAATTTCTTCCTGGCCGAAAGGGGATCTCGTAATCTATGTCGATTTGAAATCTGCTGGCACCGCTAGTTTAGCTTGTAGTTGTAAAACCAAAGTCGAAAAGTGTCATCGTCGACTTTTTTTGAACGAGGTACCAGCAGGAATCCTTGCTCCAGGCATCATCACAAACTTTTATCGATGGCTGATGCGCGATGACTTGAAGCTTGAGAACTACCTGACAAGAATCTTTTCCTGAATGGTTTTATCTTTGAACTAGTGGAAGTATAAGTAATGAGATCTTAGAACTATGTCGACAGAAAAAGCTAAATAAAGGCCATTGCCCAGAACGAGCCTTGTTGTTTTCAGAAAAATGTTAAGACTTAAGTTAGAAACCAGTGTAAAGATTTTAAGGCGTTCAGCGTTTTCGGGGCTTGAGAGCTCAACTCATCTTAGAAGTTTTATAAGCCAGCAATGAGCTCCGAAAGCTACAATACCTGGAATGCTTGGCGCGGTGTTTCAACATAAAAACTCTGATGAAAAAATTAACTTTTCCCCCGATATCCTACAGCCTCTCACGGCAGAGATCCTCGGAGCTGTCAGTCACACCGCAACGCAGTGCAACGCGCAGTCGCCCCTCCACCAGCGCGTCGACCGCTACAAACACTACTCCTCTACCCAGCACAATGCACGCCGATGAGACTGCGCAGCGTCAACATAAGCTACAGCAACAACAATACCACTACCAACAACAGCAGCAGCAGCAGCAACAACAACAACTGCCACAACAAACAACACAATTATACAAATACGCGCCATTGAAGACGCGTCCGCGCCGCATAAGCGGCTCATCCAGCAGTGATAACTCTGATGAGGTGAATTGCAACATCAAATATAAGCAACAATTGCAGCAACAACAACAACAACAGCAGCAGCATGCCGGTATTGGCAACAAAAACAGCGGAAGCAACAGCAACAACAACTATATAAGCAGTCACTATGCGCAGCAACAGCAGCACAACAATCTAGTGGGCAATAGCAACAACAATCACAACAACTATGAGAGTTCACATAGCTCACCCACGACGATGACGGCCGCCGCCTCAACTGCAGCCGCGACACCCGATGATTTGCCAGCGTCTACGGCCAAGGGCCAACAATACAGTTCGAGCAGCTCGCTTTCGAGCACAAATGCAGCAATGAGCGCGAGTATGAAAATGTCCAAATTTTGCCATGAATGTGGCGCTAAATTTCTAGTCGAACAGGCTAAGTTTTGTATGGATTGTGGGGTTAGGCGTATCGTACTTTAGGCGCTTAAGGGGTAGCGAGTAGTTGAGAATATTTTTTTTGGCTAATTGGTCATACACATACTTACACATACATACTAGTGTACATATGCAAGTAACCAATTTTCAGCAAAAGGATAGAAAAAATGTAAATCTTAAAAATCAACCAAAATATATATAAAATCGAATTGAGGAAGAAACACCAAAAAGTAGCTACTAAAAAATGTGAAATATATATATTTCTTATTATTAGTCGCTAATTCCAACAATCATCATGCTTTTTTAATGCTTCTCTCATACGCTTCTGATATGCATTAGAAAGTTGATATGAAGCTTGTAAATCATTAGCGAACAACAACAAAATGTAATCAACACAAACACAGCGGTAATACTAATTTAATATTGACTGAAACCAAGCAATGTTAGAAACACAAATAAAGCAAATGAAGTTTACAAAAAAAAAATGGCAAAGCAAAAATATTTTTATGGAAAAAAATTTACTAAATATTTTAGAAAATATGTAGTACAATGCACAATAAAAGCCAAAATGGAGTAATTCACAAATAAATACGAGTGCATACACACATACGTACATATATTGCGGTAGTGCGCCTGTAAGTATGCTTAGTAACAATGGAAACCAAATTTTGTTTAGTCTGCACTTGTACTAATTTAATTGTATACAAAGAAATTAAAAATAATTTAATACGTAAAATAATATACACTTCAAAATAAAAAAATTACAGATATAATTTAATTTTTTTGAAAAATGTTAAACGTATTACATATATTTATACAGTTTTTGTTTTCATTTTATCCCAAGCCAACAAAAAGCAACAAATCTACATCTATCTACATTTAGGAAGTTTTAAAAATGTGTGTACTAAATTTAACTTTAAATAAAATTAATATTTTTAATTTATTACGTTTTGAAGTTATTGTGCTATAATTTTAATTTATTTGTTTTTTTTTAATTTCCTTACTGGTATCTGTAAATGATCAAATTCTGAAATTTCATAACTTTGATATCGTACGATAGGGTTTTCAATGTTTCTGTTACCTTACGATTACATTATCAATGACCGTACTAAATAAAAAATACTAAAATTGAGTACTGAAAACAAAATACGTAGTTTTAGTACTAAAAATCAAACCGCCAGGATTGATTACAAATTATCAAATATTAAATTTTAACACTAAAAATCAAATACTAGAACTTAGTACTAAACAAAAATTTAGTACTAGAAAAATAAATACCAAATTTTAGTACCAAAAGTCAAAATTTAAAATCGATTACCAACGGATAACAAATTTAGAAACCCCCGAATTTAATACTAAAGAAGTTGAGAATGTACTAAAACCAAAAACAAATGTTTGCCCCAATAGTAAATTTATAAAGTGACTATCAAACTTTAGTACTAAAATCTTGACTCAAAAATTGTAAAAGACAATCTAGCACCTTAGCAAGGCTACTACATTTTTACTACTAAAGTGTTTGAAATTTTTAGTACTAGTGTTAAAAATTTCCGAAAATCAATCATGAAGTAACAACTAAACTTATCAATTCAATACGCTACAAAATTGAAAAAAGTAACAAAAAAATAAAATTTAGCGGCAAAGCAAACGAGCCTTTGAATTTAGTACCAAATCAAAGCCTTAAAATTTAGAACCAAAAAAGTAAAATTCAGCAATGAGAAAATTTAGTAAAAAATAGTAATAAAATTTAGCAGAAAAGCAAGTGAGCTTAAAAATTTAATGGGAAAATTTAGTACTTAAGTACTTAATGTCTACGAAAAGCGAAAATCTGCTTTTCGCATCATTAATAGGTTAATAAAATGGGCACAACAGCTTTGGTACTAAAAACGGCCCACAAATTTTTTAGTAAAATAATTTGTATAGTAAAGTGTCCCAAAAAATTTTAATTCAAACAACTAAAGCAATTTAGCGCTTTATCAACATGTCGAAATTTAGCATCAAAGCGCACAAATACAGAAATTTTGGAACTAAAATCTAAAGTAATGCAAACAATATCTAACTAAAATATTGCACAGCGGTTAGAATTTTTGCACTTCAATAGGATACAAGCAAAATTTAGTACTCAAATTAAAATTTAACAAAAATTAGAAAAAAAATAGAGCTACATACGTTTAAAAAAAGTTTAATTTTGCGTATTAAATTTTAAACACTTCACTCTTCAAAAATTTAAGCAAAATTTAGTACTAGATTTTTTAACATTACTTTCAGTACAAAATTAAAAAAAAAAATAATAATTTTTAGGGCCTAAGTTTTGCTGTCGATGTCTTAAGAATTTGCTTTCTTTAGCAAGACTGAGCAGCAGCACACATGGCGCATGCGCAATATATGGAAAATGTGTGAAACTTAAAAAATAACATTTTTTAATTGGTAAAAAGCCAGTGTACGAACCAGACATTAATAGCAACGAAGAAAGAAAATCATTAGAACTAAAAAAGTCGAAGCGTAACTCATACATATCTCATGCGACTAATCAACTGCTAATTTAAAAAAAAAAACTAACTGTTGCGAAAAAATTAATTTTATTTTACACGAATTTTTCTAATTTTTTGTCTTAATTTTTCAGCAAAGCCCGCTGCAACTAAATTTAAGCGAAATCCATTGAAACTTTTTAAGTTTTAAGCAGCTGGAAAGAAAATAACAGCACACATCCATACATACATACACACACATATACCATGTGCATGCAAATGTGGATGAAGAATTCTACATAAAATTTAATTTAAAAACTGAGAAAAAATTTAGGATTAAGAATTTAATAAGTCTAACACTTTTTACCAAAAAATAAGTACATATATGTATACATAAATAATAAACTAAATATGTAGCACCGAGAAAAGCGAAAACGAATGTTAAAGGAAAAAATCTTGAGAATCTACCACTACCTACTAATAATGATTATTTTTTAAAACAATTTTAAAAACATATATATATGTATATTTAATATCATTTATATATACATTTACTCACTCGCCTTCTGCTCAATCGTACGCAATTCGATGTGCTTTAGCACACAAAGAACAATTTGCACTCGTAATATATCCAAATGTCACAAATCGTTTTTTTAAGTGTAATGCGTATTTACGACACCAATGCAAAAAAACGAATATAATGCCGATAACGGTATTTACTTATGCATAAAAAGGCAATTTAGCTTTGTGCAGTAGGGAATCTTAATAAAGATTAAAATAATATACATTTTTTTTTTTACTTTTTTCTTTAGCGGACGCTTTAATAGGTATGTATAGATTTAAAATTTATGATTTTATTGCCCGAATAAAATTGTATCATTTTAAATTTTAACAGGCTAATAAATTTAAAATTGATTGGTGTAACCTATTCTGTTAAACTGGACTTTGAAAACAAAAAAAAATTGTATGCGCTGAAATTTTAAAGCATACATATTTTTCACAAGAAATTGGTGCTAAGTAAAAAGATTTAGTACGCACTTTTCATTAAAAAAATTATTACTTACATATTACTAAAAAAAAAATAGTACATAATTTTCATTAAAAAATTAAAAAAAATGTGGTCAAAAAGAAATTTTAGTTTGTAGGAAATACAATCAACTTTTATAGATATGTGGTCATCTTTTTCTGGTCTGGGGAGTTTAACCCACCCCGTGTATCCGCCACTGATCAGCATACTTAATATTTTTAAAACTCAACTTTACAGCAATACTAAAAAATGGGAAATAGTAAAAATTTGTTTTTCACATTAAACTAAAAGATTTTTTTTGTGTACTAAAAATTCATACATGTACTTAGTAGGGGTTTCAGTAAAAAATTTTAGGATTCTACGAAAATAACGAAAAAATGCCAATTATGCCAACACGTTCCAGCACAAAATTTTTACACAAATTTAAAATCTTTTTTCCTGACTTCGATTTTAACTATGCATCGAAAACTTTTTTTAATTTTGATCAAAAACTTTTATAATTTATTTAAAAAGTATTTCCGGTTTTAATATGCTTAACAAAGTTTGTAGTACTAATGGTTTTAGTACAAAATAATTTAATACTAAATTTTATAACTATAATTAAAAAATAAATTGTGTGTAATACATGTAGGTCAAATGTTTAGTTCTACATTTTTAGTACTAAATTTTTTACAGATAAATACTTTTAGTACTAAATTATTATACCACTGTAATGCAATCACGGCAATTATACCAAAAAAACATATTTTTATAACAAAAAATGATAAGTATTTCATTTAAAATAATTTTTTCTAAATTTAATTATACCATTGTAATGCAAACGCGGCATTTATTACAATCAAAAAAATGTATAAAAAATGTATTAGTATATCATTTAAAATTCCTTTAACCAGGGATAACCCGGGCCTAAATAGTCATGGGCCTAAATGTTCCTATTAATGCCGAAAACTATGGAAAATTCCTATTTCGCTCTACCTATGTAGAAGTCATATTCGAAATCCATTTCCTATTTTTTAATTGACTCTTTCATTGTCCGATTGTTTTTAACCGACTTCACAAACAGGAAAAGGTTATCAATTCGTCGGAAAATTATTATTTTTTCCACAAACTATCAGCATTTCAATTGAAAACAAGTCACAAAATTTTTCTTCCAAACTTTCAAGCAATTGTTTGTTTTTTTTTTAATTTTCCTTGAATTTCCAACGCGTTTATAGAACATTCAAATTCCAAATTCGAAAAATGTTTGCGTCCGGTAGTAAAACGAAAGATGCCATTGTCCCTTCATCGACGACGCATAGACCATTAGCATCATCGACCATATTAACAAAAACAACCGCAACTACATTGACACAGCGCCGCATTAGCTCAACGGGTGGCGAAACGANACCACGCGGCGATGGCCGTAAAGTGATGTCCGGTATACCGAGCAATACAGCGGCGTGTGCCACCGCACGTCAGTTGCAACGGCAAGAGGCAGGAACAGCAGCAACGGCTGCAAAACAAAATGAAGTCCACACTAAGAAGGAAGAGAATTTGGAACAGCTTAATCATGCTGAAATCGGCATTCAGACTAATGAGCCGGAAATACTTAATCACGATTTGATCATTGGTGACATTAAATTGCTGCCACCGAAGGCAAGCATTATCGCAGAAATCGAACGGCAGCAAAATGAGACGCGAAAGAAGTTGCTACTGAAGGCGCAGCGTAAGTTTGAGGGTCACTCGGTGA
>NW_016160460.1:0-64422 GCF_001687245.7 Rhagoletis zephyria | reverse complement strand
ACCACGAAGTTAAAAAAAATGGCAGCATGCAGAATATCAGTCACAGCTATTTTGTAATTTTTGAAATTTAAAGTTTTTTTTTTAGTTTTAATAATTTTAGATACTTAAAAATGTTGAAATGTAGCGGTGAAAATGTTCTTGCCAAAACGAATGAATCTAGTGTAATAAAACTAGTGCGTTACCAAATAACAAAAAGATTACATTGAGTAAAAGATGACTATGATTTGAGAAACTAAAATTCCATTTTTACATTTTTTTATTGGCAGACTCTAATTCATTTTAAAACTGTTATATAAGTACATCAAGAAAGTAATGTGTATGGGCATAAGGAATACTGCGTGAAAATCGCCCCCTCGAATATTTAATTACTTTTAAATAATATGACTTTTAATTTAAGGCGTGTGAGTAAACGTGTTAGATGACTACGTATGGCGCTTCGGGGCGTTATTTTTACTTTTTAACCGACTTCCAAAAAAGGAGGAGGTTATCAGTTCGTCGGAATATTTTTTTTTTTTTTTTTTATGTATGTTACCGCATAACTTTGGACCACGTCAACCGATTTCGATAATTTTTGCATCGGAAAGGTAGTGTCTCAGAAGTGGTCCCATACTAATCTGGTTAAGATCCGATCAGCGGATCATGAGATATATATATATATATATATATTTTTATATGAGAGCTGAAGTCGGTTTTTGATGGTTACTTTTCGAGTTATGGGCTTCCAAAGAATAGTAAAAACTAAAATTAGGGTTTTTCTAAAGTATCTTTTTTGTATTGAAAAAAAATTCGAACAATTTTTAAACTTCGCGATTTGCTGAGAAAATTTCTCGCTTTTTAAAATGCGAAATAAATTAAAAAAAAATTATTTTTTTGTTATACCACACCGGAAGTGAAAATAAAACAAAAATTTGCGAAATGTCGACCAATTATTTTTTTAAATTTTCTTTTTCAATATATAGCCTCAGGTGTAGTTAGTTCAAGAGTGTGCTCTGCATTGGTCTCCACTCAAATTCTACCTGCCCTGCCCTGGACACTCTGAAACCACATGCTTACATTGCCGAAGAACAGTCGCTTTATTTTAAAAATCTTAGGGGAAATTTAGACGAAGTAGAAGTCATCGTACAGTGTGATTTTGCAGAAAATTATAGTTTGTTGTCCAAGATGCCACCCAGGCTTCCAATGGAACAATGACCAGGAAACACTCCTCACATCGAGTTTTTATTATAGAGATGGAATGGAAATAAAACACGGCAGCACTTGGAGGGAACCTCAAACGTTTAGCTACGCGTGCAAACCTCAGTTACCTCGAAGTAGATCAATCATTTCACTTGTAGAGTTTTACGACTGGGTATGTATGTACATATGTATGCAGTTTGTAACAGCGAAGGTAGCATATTGGAATATCAATGTTAATTACCATAATTGAATATACTTGTGAAATTTAATAATATTGGATAACATTTTCAGATTTGATAAATAATAAAATGCAGTCTTCATTATAACGGCGAAAATTTCTCGAAAAAACGTTACGAATATTCTTGATTGAAAAAAAGAGAAATAATAGAAACGCATCGAAACATCGATGTATCGATGTTACTGCTCAAAATTTGCATCCCTACAGATAAGTAAAAATCTCGGGTATTTTGTTAATGCTTGTTGTTACATGAGAATGTGAAAACGAAAGCAAATGGGAGATAATTTTCGCAATTTTATTTTGTTGACATCCTACAGCTACACCATTTCGTCTTGGATGACATTCTGCTGCACTAGTGTAGAGACAAAAATATCAAATCAGCTGTCTAGTAACACCACCTTGTGCGCGTTTTTAGACATGATATGACTTGAACATAATAAAAGTTGCGATTTTTTCCAGTGGCAGCAGTGTTGCCAGAAAAGCTAAACTTGATTCAGTTTTTCACCTAAAACCCAACACAATTCTATAGTTGAGACTCATTGCTTTACCATTAGGATTTAAAATTAGCAAACGATCGCCAATTTATTTGGCTTGTATACATATGTATTTGGTTAAATAAAAATCATTGGAAATATTAGAGTACAACTCCACAACAAGCTTTTCAGGCATTCCGCGCTTTTAAGGCTTCCAACTATACAATTCAGCTATTGCTGAAAGCCTGAAAAGCGTAGAACCTGTACTCTGAGAACTCCACAATAACTTTTTCGACTACCGAATAACCGATTAAGTATCCTAATTTTTGAAATTCTGAATTTTCAAAATACCCTGTCCTAAAATATTTTTGAGCCAAAATGTATTTGACACACCTTGTTTTGAACGACGTAAACTTCTGCTTCTCTCACTTCTTATGAAGGCAAAATCAAAAAGCAAAACATATAAATACAAAAATTAACACAAAATGTTTCGCATACAAAAATTGCTGCTTGAAGAATTTCGTGAAATCTACGAGCCTGTTATTGTGGAGAATCCATTTACGCAAGTGACCGAAGATGGGCACGGGATCAGACAATATCACATTGGTAAGCAAGCTCAATAGCGACAAGTTCAAATCTGTATTAAAATGAACTTATTTTTTTTTTTTTTTGCTACTGTTTGAATTTAACTAACACAATTAAAAGGCCTCACACCATCAAAAATCATCTTCGGCTGCGACGATTTCGATCTGACAGATATGGATAATTATGGCTATCATAGCATGGATCCCGAAATAGAAACTTTTCAATTGGTCAGCTTGTTGCCGCTGCAGTTTTTGTTAGTGAAATTTTTTCGCAAGCAGGGACGCTGTATTATGCGTCTATGCATCGTTGGCGATGAGGATAAACCGATGTTTTTTGAATTTGGTGGTCACTTGTATAAAAATGTAAGTAACGCTCTGTTGGTGAAGTGGGTGGTAAATATTTATGTAACCTTGTTTCATTTATAGTTGTTGTGGAATACGTGGCGTGAGCGTATTGCCACAATACGTTTGTCACAGCCTTTGTTCTTCAACATATCTGGATGCAGCCCATTCTCGAGCACAGATGTGTTGGTGGAGGACGAGGAGGTGGAAGCGCTGGTGCATTCGGCGCCACATTCGGTGGCTAGTTACTGCATGAGCCTCGGACGCCAGTGAGGGTTGAGGAAATTACTTTAAATATCAGATGAAAAAAAAACTTATGATATATGTATGTATGTACGTAATTACATATCTGTATGTATGTATGTATGCGTGTATGTACATACAGGATTTTATTACCAAGTTATAAATGTGATAACAATTGCTTATGCGTACGATTTTTGTTATAGAAATATATTTTTATATATTATACAAATAAGAAATATAGACATAAAATAATATAAAAATAATACATAACATAATTGAGCAGATGTGTGTTGGCCTAACGCAAATATCTGTAAAATTTATTGCACAATATGAAGAAGAAGCTTTTCGTAGAAACAAAATCGTTACTGACGTGTGAAAGGGACAAAAAGCAATTTTTGTTTCAATAAAAAAAAAATAAAATAAATTAAAAGAAAAATCACATTTCGTAAAATGTATGAAACGAAAAGGTCAAAATATAAAGTTTAGCGCACTTTTCATGAACTTTTTTGAAAGCACTGTTGCCATATTTACTCGCACTTAAGTTACCACTTAAACATACGGGTATAGATTAAGTTTTTAACTTTTTTTTTTTTTGTTTATACAGACATTTTAACAATATGGCTAGATATCTTAACAAAATTGTGGTATGCATTTGTGTTTTTGCATTCGATATGCTTCTCCACCGCAAGCTGAATATTTTCCGTTGAAAGCTTAACTGCCACCAGGCTTTTCCCAAACTTTCAGTTACCAAAAGTTATTGTCTTATCGGAGCTTTTCGCACCATTCGCACCACCACCACTATGCCGATTGCCATTCTTCAGAATGCCATTCGTGCCCCCATTTGCGGCGCAGTTGCTCATTCTCGCTGCTGGCGCCGCCGCCGTTGTGGCTACCTCATTTATGCTCACGCTATGCAACTTCCTTGCCACATTCTCATAGTTCTCGTAGTTATTGCGTAGCGGACAGTGGCTTTGATGCTCCAACGGCTCGGCCGTTTTCTTTAATTTTGAACGCGTCAACGTATTCTGTAATTCCGCTTGCAGATTATCTGCACACGTATCTGTCGTACCGTTGCTGCTACGCTTTGGCGTTCCAACAAAATCAAATTTACCCGGTTCTCGTCGCTGCTGCGGTTGTTCGTATTCACCGATGGTTATGGTCCCCGCTCGCAGTGTGCGTCTATTGCTGGAGTTGTTGTGGTGGTTGTTGTAGTTGCTGTTGTCATTGATCATGTCGCGTCCATTTGTGACTACATTGGTGCTGGCATAGCCATACGACGGCCTTACGCTGCTACAAATAGTTGTAGTTGCTTTTGTACGTATTTCCACATTATCATAATCGGGCACTGGGGTGGCTGGCGGCTTGGGCGGTTGTTCTGTGGGCGGTTTGAGTGTTGGCGCACAATTGTAATGGTTGATTGGTTTTTGTTGCGCCTGTGGTTGTTGGGCGAATTTATTCGTGTTGTTAGCGTTGTTTGTGTACTGTGGTTGCGTTCGCGGTGGCGAACTGGCGAATTGTGGTGGCTGCAAGAGAACAAACAAGCAAACTTATTATTTATAATACAAATTTGGTTAGTAGTTAAAGTTTGTTGCGCAAATTAATAAAAGTTAAAAAAAAATGAAATTGCGCAAATAAAGGCGCGTACAACAGGGCGTATGAGTCATTTTCAAATTTTTTGCTTCCGGTACTAACTACTTTAACCGCATATAGTACTTGGCATGTAAAGCAAATATCCTCCACTTAACTTCAAGAAGCGTGTTAAAGCGATATATGTAAATGTTTGCTCTTCCGTTGTTTAAATCATTAATAATAACAGCAAACAGACAAAGTTTGCCGGAAGACCTCCTAAATGGAATTAATATAGTTCTAGTTCAATAGCGCATGCTTTTAACTAATTGAAAATAATAACACATGTAGCGGGGCATACACACATGTCCCTCGAGATTGCATGAACATACTTTAATTATGCAGCAACCTTCGTTGGTTTGTTCTGCCAGCTTTGGCCTAATGTAAATATTTGAGCTTGACTTGCACTAAATCGAGTTGTTATTCCACTCCCAATGTCAGCTGTGAATAACAATATATGGGTTTTAGTCGTATGTAGGATTTTTACAAAAAAATAAATTTTTCAGTTTAAAACTTTCGCGTAAATCTTAATAGTTTTCCCAAATATATTGGCGGCAATCTTAAGATATAAAAAAGTATATTTCCGGTGGAAAGCCGCAACTTTTTTTAGTGAGACACCCTAGCATAAATACATACATACATATGTATATTGTACACGTTGTTTAAAAGCGTGTTAACTCCAAAAATTCGCCGTTTGTCAGAACCGCAACTAACGAAATTTTGGTGCCGATTTTTCTGGAAGGTAAACAAACATTTTTTAGCGCATAATATCAAGTATTACAAATTTTGAATGAATAGATTTTTGAATTAATAGATTTTTGTAGAACGTGTACGATAGAAGTATCTACATATAAAGTTCGATATGCATCCCTATTTAATTTGAAAGGGCTCCTGCCACATTGCTTGAAATGAGTAGTTCTACAAAAATCCATTTCATGGCCCTTGGCTATGCCTCGGTTTCCCAGAGCGCCGCTAGAGTTCCGATGTCAGTGTTAAATCAGATTATGCCGACGTAGGGATGATCTTTTAATATGCCATGGCCAATGGAGGTATATTTAATAAGGGGAGTTCACGGTTGTAAAATTGCTTCATAGAATAAAAAGTTTGCTAGATTCGTATAGATATTTCATTCTACGTAGGTATTGAATATATCTGTGGACATTTGACAAAACAAGCTCTTTCAAAATTACAAATTTTTCAGGAAAGCGAAAAAACATATTAAATGCTTTCCATAATATAAGTTTCTTACAATGAAGGAAAAATGTTTGTTAAAACTGGACACATATCAATGAACATGCATTTTTCAATATTTTTTTTTTTTAAATAAATAGAAAATATATAAATTAAACCTTTTGTCAAATGCTTTTTCAAACAAAAAATCATCTTATCCCATACAAGTTATTCTGTAAAATAGTAAATGGTTTTCATGCCTTGAGTTTATTCGAGAAAGCAAGTTTCTTAAAATATGCATTTGGCAACAGAACTTCAATCGAAAGAGGTTGTTGCGTCAATTGTAAATTCCAACTTATTCGAAAGAAGATCCTTTGTCAAACGCATTGAAAATTCATGTACATACATATATGATAGAAATCTTGGGAAATTGTCTTATATCGAGAGAAGTTGTTTTGTCAAATGATCAGAGATATGTATGTTCATTCTAAATATGGGCCAAATCAGACCATAAATACGGTGTTTTCAAATATCTCTATTCTGAGCTAAGTTTGAAGTTTCAAGTTTCTAGCTTATCGGGAAATTGGTTAAAAATTGATTGCAAGATTTGATCCAAACAAACCAATGTACATACATACGAACATAGCAAGTTAAGTTAAAGTTAGTAAAATAAAAATAAAAAAAATAAAAAAACTGGTATAAACACACTTACAAAATTATATTTGCAATCCATAACTAAATTTAGTCTCACTCACCGGTGGTGGTATTTGAAATTGTGTGCCATTTGTTGTTGTTGTTGTTCCATTATCATTGCGAAAAGCGCGACTTGCGCGATGATTTACATCATCCTCCATGATGGCTGTGTTGCGTAGCGCCTCTTGACGTTCCTATAAAATATGCGACACAAAAGTCAGGTGGTCAGCTCGGCCATATAAACGAAAATAAACGATTGTATGAATGCAAGTGAATAATTGTAAGAAGATACATAAATATTCATAAGCACAGATCTTTTAATTGTCCAATCGGATGCTTTGTCTACAGCTTCTTTGTAAAAATGTACATGCATGTATATGTTAGAGTATGTAATATGTATATGCACTAAGTTACAGGGGGGACGCTGTGTTGGGCCAGCGATTTGCTTACGTGCCTCATAGGTACTGAATGTGACCAGGCTGCGACCGTCACGGGCGGGACGCATTGTCGCGTACAATGATTTTTCGTCATCTTGTTGTTGCATAACGGATGTTGTGGCAATGATTACGTTGGCAATAAGACACCGACTGACTAATTAACTGCTATTTACTATGAATTATATATATGTATGTATGTAGATACGCCAACTTTTCAACGATATACTATTTTGAACGTTAGATGTTAGATTTGTTGAAGTCACTGTAGCGACTGATTGATTGCGGTGATTGTTATATGTATGTATGTATGTAGTGTCGACTAATTATGAGTTTGTCGATTTTCCTTTCGCCGAATTTCGAAAGCACAATAATAATTAAGGAAAACAATTTTTCGCAATTTTTGAAACTTATGACGCTGGCAGATATCTTTGCATATATGTATTTTTTAATTGTTTACGTGCACAAAAAGAATGGAGCGATATGCGTGTTTACAAGCGTAGACTTGTTTTTATTAACTGTGCCAAACAACTGGCTGCATCGCTGACTAATTACGGCTAGCTTTGTTGTTCTGAAGCGACGAGAACATGCGCAATGTTAGTAACAATAACGAACAAAAAAAAAAAACATTAAACAATATATGTATACGGCAAGTATATTTTTTCCATTTGTTGACTCGGTTTTGTTAAGTTTTTCTTTTTTGACATCAGCGGGAAAATATTAAATAATATACAGCTGCGCGCGCGATAAGATAACACAAAGTAAATTATAGCGTACATATATAGCAATATTGCCTCACGAGCAAACAAATACGCGTCGCACAAATCGGAGTCATCTACTAAAATGTATTTGCAATATAGAACACCACCATAACAACTGAATTTGCTTTGGTTTCAGCCAAGTTATTTAATAATTGAAGTTTCGTTTCGACTGCGTCTGTTGGCTGTTGGCTGTTTTGCCTGCTGTCGCACCGCGCCGCTGATTCACACTGAAGGTGTGTTGTATTGCCTACAATCGCGTTCGCCTACAACATTCCGCCAGCTGGCAATGTAGAATGATATCATTACTTTACTTAGTATATGAGTGAGTACCCGAACGCTCAAAACGGCTAGTTTTCTTCCACACGAACAACTCAAGTTTAGGGAAAAAATTTAAAAAATCACATCGACAAAATATTAAAAAACAAAACAAACATACAAATAAATAAGCGAAATATTTATTTATAAATATTGCCGTGCAACCACAACAAACACCTGTCTTATACACACACACACACACATAAGTACACTCCAGAAGCGCTTCTTTCAATCAAGCGCTCAACGCTCGTCTTTGTAATTGCTTGTGTTTTCAAACATACATACATAAATATTTGCTTTGTGCTAACACAGAAATGATAAAACAGCAAATGGCAAAAAAAAATTTAATAAAATGAACAGCACGCTTCGCTTTGTTTTAGAATAGCACGGCAACTTGAGATATGTATGACTGACTCGCTTATGAAAACAATTATACGCGGTTCTATTGCTGTATGGCTGTTTACCCTCAAGACAAAATAATGCAACTGATGCTTCGCGTGCAGCGTTCAATTTACAACGTTGGATGGCAGACCCTATGCCACTAACACAATAGCTTATTTAAGCGCTCAGCTGTTTCGTACGCGACACAATCACCGCTTCGCTCTTCTGAACGATATCCAAATGTACACGAGCAAATACTTAGCAGGGGAGCTAGTTTATTTTGAAGCACCTTCATTCCATTCGCTTGCGCTTTCCGCTTGACTTGTTCGTTGTGCTCAACTAGATATGTGCATTAGGGCGGTCCAAAAATGCATGTGGGGATTTTAATGCTTTAAGCTCCTAGGATTGTTCTTTACCGAAAAATGTATGCCCTAGTTTTTTTTTTTTGAAATCCTAAATTGTTTAGAGATCGCTCAAAGTTTTCCATGTATTTTATGTGGAAAATGGTATAAAATTCTTGAAAATCAATAAATAATTTTCGATTAGAAAACTCTGTTTTTCTTCAGGAGACTTCCAATAATAATACCCAATAGTTAATTTTACCAATTTTTTAATACAAGCGATTATTATTCATTTCCCGTATCTCGTATTACGATTATTCAATTGGTTAAGTGAAACCACTATTTTTTTCTAAGCAGAATAAAGGTAAATTGCAAATATCTCGAAAAGTTATCCATAGAAAGAAAAGTTATCTTGATTTTCGGAAACATCGAGCAATTCTACATAGGCAATGGATCGGGGCATCCATGGAACATTTTTGCTGTAAACCAGTGTTATTTTTGGATTTCAAAATAAAAACTAGGGTATAATTGTTTTCGGGCATAGAACAATCCTAGGGGGAGAGAGCATCAAATATTCCAACTTTATTTTTTTTTCACCACCCTAATAATGCACATACACCTGTATAAAACTCATTGCTCGCAGCTCGCTGTCTTCATATTGGCAAAGTTAACTTCATTGAGCATGTAACTTTAGATCTTAGACAGACACAATGACGATTGGTCAGGTGTTTCTGAGTAAGCGTATCTACCTTAGTAAGTATTGCATTATTAGAGGTTACCTAACAATATGTATGTGCTATAGAGCTACACAGAGCTTGAAAACAAGCGCAAAGCTATTGATTCTAGACACTCTACAGAGAATGTTGAGATTAGAGTTGTAACAAACAAATAAAGAAACCGATGGGATTTCCATCATATTGGTTATGTTTTTTTTCCAAGAAAAAAAAATGAACGAAGCAAGCAAAACGGAACAAAGTGTTTGCCTGCTGGTGTTGATCAGCCCTTTCCAAAAATCAATAAATATTTCAATACTTCTTTTAGGAGAATAGCAAGAAAAATGGACTAAATCGAAAATTCTACTTGCCGGCCAATCTTGCACGTCTTACTACAGACATGTTTCAATCAAAAGTGTCATAAGAACTATAAAGTATTCTTAGTGTTAAATCAATTGTGTTTGTTTTAATCAAGGAACATTTACAAGGTGCCCTACATATTGAAATATGCCAAAATAAGAATGCTGGTACAAATATGACTTTCTTAAGGATACCTTTTGTGTTGTATTATTTAGGAATGAATGAATTCTTTAAAGAATGTAGTTTCAAAGTATGAAGGAGCAGCTTTGATTTATTTTCGGCTTCAAGATTTTGGTAATATAAAAGAAGAATACAAATAAATAAGGAGAATTCATATGTCAAACTTTGTACAGTTTTCTCTTTGAAAATGGTCCTCTTTTAACTTAGTTATTTTGCATTCCTTATTCAGTCGCCAGGCATCTTGGCCAAGGCACAACATGCGTTCACTTCGGGCAAATCGACAGAGACGGCACTACACTCTTTAGTACAACCCATTGAGAAGGCTCTTGAATACAATGAATACGCTTTAGGAGTATTTCTGAATATTTCGCGTGCTTTCAATAACTTCTCAAGTGAAGCTATTTATTATGAATAGTATTGAATCAGTAGGCATATAAAGCCATTTGAAACGAATTGTAATTTTTAAAGATTTTTGTCGCTCTATTTAACATAAATAAATTTTTTTTCTAGTTGAGAAAAAAAACCCAACTTGGGTTATCAAAAAATAACTAAAACACACCTGTTCCACTATTTTACGTTCGTTTTCAAATAGATATACAATATGGGTGTTCAAACTTAACTGCTTATCAGGTTATCTGGTTAAAAATTATTATTCTCCATGGTATTTGAGGTTTTTCACACTTGCCTGGTTATCAGGTTATCTGGTTAAAAATTATTATTCTGTATTGAATTTTATTGTTGTAAACCGAATAAAAAATATAACCACATAACCAGATAACCAGGCAAGTGTGAACAACCTCAATATAACCACATAACCTGATAACCAGACAGGTCTGAGCAGCCACAATATATTTTGAGAAATCTGAACCGAGTGTAGGGTATCAGCTACAGAGTAATGATTTCCATTCATTTGCAATTTTTCTGAAACCTACACGAGGTTTGAACTAACTTAAGCGTCACGACAGTTGTTATGAATTGAGCGGGAGAGAGATGATAACTGCGACGCGTCGCACAGTACATCGACCATACGCAATTTCGTATTAAAAATGGTGAGCGCATATTAACTGTGCCGAATTTCTCGTATTCAAGAGAAAATGTGGGTGAATGCCAAGCCTATCTTCGCTAAGTATAGGCAAGTTGAATTTTGATATACCTAACAAGGTGAAGGTCCCATTCACAAATGAGAAAAATATTAGTTTTTGTAAATGGACTCGAAAAAATAAATATTAGCAAATTTTCATAAAAACTAAAAGATGTGGTTATCTCCGAAATAGCAACTATAACTTCTACCGCTTTTCCATTTTCCTAAAAAACACAATCGTGGTACAAAACCCAATAATAATAATAGATTGGCGCTTACACATTTGTTTGTGCTTGGCCGCGCTTCTCCCCGATTTGTGGCGTGCGCCTTGATGTTGTCACACAAAAGGGACAGTTTTACGCCGACTCCGAACGGCGAATGAATTTTTATGAGAAGCTGTTTTCCATGGCAGAAATACACTCGGAGGCTTGCTATTGACTGCCGAGGGGCGACCGCTGTTAAGAAAAACCCATTTTTCTACATATTTTGTGATGTTGCTTTGACCAGGGCTTAAACCCAGGCCCTGCGGAGTGGAAGCGCGCACTGCAGCCGCCAGATCAACAACAATATTGTAATAGATGTTAATAAGCCACATAAAAATATTGACAAAAATAAATAGAATATTTATGTTTGTAAGTAAACTTATATCGCCAAAAATATATTTTTCGAAAAAATATATTCACAGTGTAGGGAATTTTCGGCTGATTTTGTTCAGAAATGGCTGGAAGACTTAATTTTTACAGCAGTGTCGAATAGTTTTGGATCGGTATCCTCTTTTTGTTTTTTTTTATAGCAGCTGCCATATTGGATTGGCCATTTTGAATTTGGTGATTCAATTTCATAAAAATTACAGCGAAAATTCTGTCCCGACGCGCAATTAACATTTAAACAAATTTACAAAATTCTAATGTGAAAACCTTCCGACGGAGCTATTTAGTTTTGTAACTATTGTTGCGAAAATTTTGTCAGAGTGACAGTTGTCAGGCAATTTTCGACAATATTTCAATATTGTCGCTGTCGCTTTCCTGAAATGGTCACAGTTACCTACAGGCGTCTATCAAACAAAAAAAAAATGTCGCAGACAATTCTGGCTCCGAAATTGTTCGGAAAAATCGACAATTATCGGGACCCCAAAAAACCCCTTACACGCCCTTTTTCTACAAAAAATGCGTAAGATACGAGATTCGGATACCAGCCGCCTTATTGGATCGGTCATTTTGAATTTGTCACGAATTTCGAGCCCTAACCACCCACCAAAAAAAAGTAAGCGACATTAATTTTTTTTTATGCGGAAGCGCTTGGAAACTTTTGGAAATTTTATTGCTGCATCAAAAAGAAAATTAAAAAAAAAAAAATTTGGCCCCTTTTTTTTGGTGGTTAGCGCTTTATATTACCTATAGCTTAATGGTTAAAAAAAAAAATGGTAGTATGCACCTTCCACCACAACACCAGTTTTCTTATAAAAAATCATTTGCTTACGAGTACTAAGCTTAGCATTGGGTACTGCTACGGATATTTCAGAAACGTTTGTTTTCAATACTGTTCTGTGATCTTAAATTAAACTTGCCAACTTTTTTTTGTACTATTTTTTATCATACACGTTACACTGTGCAACGGTCGGCAGTCGTCGCTGCACTTACCTTGCGCTCAGTCTCTTGGAACCCGTTTTTGAACATACGCTGGTGGGCCCGTTTAAATTCATCCATCAATGCGCTATGTTGATCTCCAGCGCCGACGCCAACACCAACACTGGCGATTGCTAAGGTACCCGTCGCCGGAACGCTTTGACTGCTGTTGCTACTGTTATTGTTGTTGTTGTTGTTATGACTGTGATTGTTGCGCTCGCTACAATTAACATTGTTGCTAGTAGCGCGAGCACTGAGTGCGGCTGTCGCAGTGGCAGTCGCGATCGCAGTTGCAGGAGCAGCCAGCGTCGTCGGTGTTGTTGGTGGCGCAGACAATGAAAGCGATGACGAAGATGGAGACAGCGGCGTGGAGTGGCTATGCGGCTGCTGTTGTTGTTGTGTTTTCAGCGCTACTGGCTGATGGAGCGTGTGGTTGTGGTGATGTTGCTGCTGGTGCTGGTGTTGCTGTTGTCTGCTCTGGCCGTAATTGTTTTGCTTGCTGCTGATGTTCATATAATTGCTCTGGTTATTCGTGTTATTGTTGCCGTTGTAGTTGTGGCTGTTGTTGTTGTTGTGGTTGTTGTTGTTGCCGTTGTTATTGTTGGCTGTTGCAGCATTAATTCGCTGTTTCTGCAATGCGCAGAAAATTAAGCGCGGCGCGTTGCAAGCCGCACATTGCGTGTAAATTAGGCATTGGGAAATATCGAAAGTAGGTTTTTGTTATTATTGCATATTTCTAGGTAATTTACTTAAGCTATTGCCATTGTTGTTGTTTTACTGTTGCAAAACAAAAAAAAACAAGTTTTCTTACCTCTTTGCGCTTTTTCAGCTCCTCGGTTATGGCACTGGAGAGAGAGCTGCTATCCACTTGGCACGTGTTGGGGCCATGTGATAAACCTTGTTGTTGTTGTTGCTGCAATTTCTGTGCTTGTGCTTGTCCTTGTTGCTGTTGCTGCTGCTGCTGACTGTAACTATTGGCGCGTAGGCATTTTTGGAATTCTGTCTGCTTCGTTGGCGGTGTGTGGTTGGGCAATGAATGCGTTGGCTGCAGTGCGTTGTGGCTGTGATTATGGCTGTGGTTTCGATGATAGTGGCTGTTCAATTCCGTTCTTGGTTGCGCTTGCTTTTGTTGCATTTGTAGCTGTAGCTGTTGCTGTCTTTTTGCCTCCTCTGCCTCCTGCCGATGCACTTCCACAATCACCGTTTTCGTTTCGCGCTCCTCAAGCGAAGCGTATGTTGAAGGACTGGAGTTGCGCTGTGCCTCGTGCGAACCTACTGCCCCCCTAACTTTTGGTGTGCCATACTCACTTGTGCTTCGGCTCGCAGCCATTGGCTGCTGTGTGTTACTAACAAATGTATTATTAATAGATGTGCCCTGTTCAGACAATTTTATAATCGTCTTATTGACTTGCTGCTGTTGGCTGACGACGACTGGTTTCTTTTCCTGTGCATCTTTGCGTTGCTTGCTATTGCCGGCTAGTGGCTCGCCTCGCCGATGCTGCTCAGCATACGCAGCCTCATTCCAACACGTTACGGGGGTCGGTTCTTCACGCACCGATGTTAGTCGCTTTGACTTGGCATCCGCCCAGCAGGGACTCTGATCGCCAGTCACCGAACTGGCGGAACTGTTGTAGCCACTTGATTCACCCGGAAATAGATCGCATCCGGCAGCTGTGCGCACGATCATCTCTAATTTGCTGGCGCTTTTCATTACTGCCACTGCTTCGCTGAAGAGCACATCGGAGAAGTCTATGCTGTTGACACTGAGTATTTGATCGCCTTGACGTAGGCCAGCTTCGCGTGCTACACTCTTCTCTTTGGTGAATTGCACAAAAATGCCAGGTTTCCATTCGGGTCCCTTGCAAATACCTAGTCCGAGTTTGGTACGAGGCGCTACATTGAGTGTTATATTGACATCTTTGCTGCGGGTGTCGCGTTCCGGCAGGGTTCTGTATGAACTCTCTGAGGAGGCACTGCTGCCATTGGTGAATGTCTTGACCGCATGCCAGGATAGTTTGTCTGTGTCTTTTCTGGGGAGAGAAAGGAGAATTTTATTAAATGGGCTGTATTTTACTCATTGCGATGTTACATAGAAACGAATACAGAGAGTATATTGAGAACTCGAAAATAGTGCATCAACAACTTAATTTTGCTTTTTAGCAATTATTTCACTTTAAAAGTGACAGACATTGAGTTACATTTTTTATTAATTTTTTCTGAAAAATTTTAGTCTAAATGCCTGTTTTTCTGGTCAAAACTAATTACGGCTAGATAATTAAAAAACAACATTACTTTCTGTTGACTGGAAAAAAATAGTTGAACCCTTGATGACCTAGGGGTCTAAAGGAGTTAATTTTATTCATCAATGATATCAGTTTCTGCTTCCAAACTTCTAAATTTATTCTCTATCCTAATGATCTCAAGATATACTCTGCAATTAAAAATCTGAACGATTCCATTCAAGTGGACCTTAACAAACCACACTCGGAATCATCTATTCATTATGTTAAAAATTGTTCTCCCTCCACATACACCCAAAAGTAGAGTCCTTTCCCTACGCGGGGTTGCCACTTTGGTGAATTGTTATCAAATTGGTAGAAAAAATTTTGGTAGGAGAAAGATATTGTCTTTATTTTTCTAAGTGTAGTCTTCTCTATGGCAATAATTTCTAAATGCCTTAATGCACACTTTTCATATGCATACATACATATGTGCGAACATATCGTGCTCCATTCAAAAATCATTTTACTAAAATCCTGAGCTTGCACTCAGAAAGAAAGCCGAATAACTATAACTATAACCAAATCATGAGTTGAGAAAAACATATTTAGTTGACGTAACTAAACTCTTTTCTCAGTGTATGATTGCCTAAATATTTTAAATGAATCTTTAAATAAAAAGAAAAAAGTGGACCGGTATGTAACTACGCACTAATATTGTTCACAAAGAAAAGTGAAAAAATCACAAAAGACCGGCGGCAAAAAATGTTTAAAAATCGACATGAATTTTTATCTGCATTTTGTTGGTTATACTAAAATACCATGGGCTATACCCAAAATTGTTTTAAAAATTCAAAGCAAAAAGTTCGAAATTTAGACGAACATTTTTCGAAATTTTCTAAATGTATATAGGTTGAATGCTTAATTTTTGGGGGTTTGGGTTAAGCGCAAACGATATCGTAATAAAACAAAATTGCAAAATTATCTTTACTTGAAAAACAAAGTGAATATTGAACAAATTACCAATTGCTTTTGGAGTCATTGTATTTGGCTATAAAAACTCCAGTTCAAATTTTTCAAATGAATTTTCGTTGTTGCCTTTAGTTTCATCACTCTTAATATGATCTTAAATACCATGGCATTAGCTAAATAAAAAGTTCTTTAGTAAAAGATTTAATTTTTATTGAAAGAACTAAAAAAAAAATAGAATAAAGCTATAGTTTCTATTCAAATAACCAAAAAAAAAAGTTATTGGTGGATATTTTATAGGTTTGATAGATTTTTTTTCAGGTGGATGGTAAGTATTTTTTTCTTTCGTCAGTGGCAACCCTACGTTGGATTTGCAAAATCAAACTACGCCAAGTATGTATGCGCTGTTAATAAGAACTCCATCAGACTTTAAATGGCATGCCAAATCTAGATTTTTTTAATTAATTTAAATAGCCATACGTCTTCCTTCCTTATATCTACTTAGTAAGAATTTATTGTTCATTTAACTGTAACAAAAAAAATTTCCAAAAATATAGGACTGTTGCAATACATCGTTCTCTATCGCGGTGACCTTCTTTGTCTCCTTCAAATCTAATCTAATCTCAGGTGAAGCAAATCATTAGAAATACTAAGTAATTGCTCCTTCAGTTAAATTAGTAAAAAGTAGTTATACTTCATTAGCTACTTTGGCTTAATGTTTACTAAACCTGCCAAAACTTGAACGCTAATTACTTGCTAATTATTCTCATTGCTGCTGTTTCACAAAATTAAAAAAAAAAACTTACTCTTTGATCGGCAGCATTCCCACACTTCTCACTTTCATCGTAATCCGATCCTGATTGGTTATGAATTGTATTAATTCCCTGTGAATGGCGTCATCAACGCGAAATCCATTAATTCGCAGAATTTGGTCACCAATCTACAAAAAAAAACATAAAAATAAGAAAACATAAAAAGATCATTAAAAATTCATTGCGAACGCCAGCAAAACTATGCCGGTATCAATGGCCAGACCAACACATTCGAGGGAACGGCGTTTGATATGCAAAAAGCATTAACGGTTGCCTAGAATTTATGTTGCTGCACGTGTGCCACATAAATTTTCGTAAAATACATATGTATTTATTTAGACAAATGTAAGTAAGTATGTTACACATACGACGTGCCGTACGTGTTGGACGCACCCACATATGTATGTATGTAGCGACAGCTTTTCTTTTTAAATATATGTTTAACGAGTGTGGCATGCGCACGTTTGTAAGTGTGTGACTATTTTTAAGCTGCTTTTGTTTTTAACATAAAATTTGGTTGCCTCAGTTTTTACGTTTGTGATTCGTCCGAAACTGGAGTAGTTTCATCCGAAAAGTGAGCGAACGCGTGACCTATTTGTGTGTGTTTTTACTTGTACTTACTCGCATTCCTTTCAGTTCGGCTTCGCTGTTCCGTTCCACGCTCGATATGAAAAATCCGGTACCAAACTCTTTACCACCACGTACGGCGAACCCAAACGATGGACTGGTGTCGGGCGTGACCAAAATGCGACGCGCATGTGGCCGGATGAGGCGCAAAATGCGCAGACGTGTGCTCGCGGCAACGGCAGCGGCTGTTGAAGGTATGCTGATGGCGCACCAGGAAGCGGTAGTGGCCAATGTCATAACATCACTGGATGAACTGGCCGTAGAGCCTTGGATGCTGCTGCAATCGGTGAACATATTGACTGCCATTGATTTTGTTGTTGCGTTGTAGGCGCCTGACAGCTGCCGCTGGCTTTTGTTGCTGATGGCGAAATAATGTCTGCGGCGGCTGGTTGCTGATTAACTGCAAATGGAAATTGGAAATTTTTGTATGCGATTAATAAAATGTTTAGTTAGTTGGCAGCTGTGGCAGCAGCGATTGAAAGGCGTGAAAATGTTCGTGATAAAGAAATATTATAAATTGGCTGAGTGCAACAGCTACAAAAGTATGTAGTGGTTGTTGGTGTTGGTGGTTGACAGTGAAATTTCTCCCGCATAAAAGCAGTAGCATTTGTTGACGCTGCTATGTATAGCGCACAGATGCGCGTCGATGCGTTCGGGCTATTTGTGTGCAAGATGCACATCTGCGCTCGAGCTGAGCTGGTGGGCGTCAGTGGTGGCAGTGAAGGCGGGGTAGCGTGCTATTTGCTTTTTCAAACACACACAAGTCACTTCGCAGCTGTTTGCGAACTTTTGGCTAATGCGGGATCGCCCATGCCCCACGCTGCTGTTTGAATTTTGTTGCATTGTTGCTATTTTCGTAGATGCCTAGACGCCTAGACGCCTGTGGTGTGGTTGACACCCTCGCGTTATTAATTTCCATCGCCAACGTTGATTTTCGGCAATATCAGATGAATAGAACAGTGACACCTCTCGCAAATGCAACAACACTTTTAAATGCTTCAAAAGAAACAAAAATGCAGCTGCGTTAGTGAGGGCGTGGGATTATAGAGTCGATTTTGTCAAATTTTCAATTTCATCATTCATGAGACGAAGTCAATAAAATTTTGATAAATTGAGTACTTAAATTGGGAAAATAACGAGATTGGAGGAAGTCATACGTGTTTTTTGTGCAAAATATTCTTCGTTATAATAGCAATTATGCAATTTGTCATAGGCGTAATAAAGATTTTATTATTACTTGTTTTTTTTTACAAAATATTCCGAATTCATTTTTGGTTTTGATTATTTTAGGAATAATTTTTTGCAATCTTAATTTAAATTAAAAAAAGGAATCTATACTGGAATTCTGATAATCGCTACGGTAAATTTTCGTAGCCTCAATTCCCAAAATGAAAAGCTGTGGGGCTTAAAAGTATACAGCATGGAAAAGTAACAGATGCAGTGTGTAACCAGCAGAACCTGGTAGTGTGAAGGGCACGTAACTAGATGCTGCATGTTGTTAGGCGCGCCTGCTATTCTTTTGGAGATTTTTGGCGATCAAAATTAGCGATAGCGTTGTTGAAATCCGGCTGCTGATAGTTCGAAAATGCGAATTTGTAAAAAATATCTACAAATTGAAGGCATTGTTTTAAGAAAAAAGAAAAAAATATTATAGGGAAAATAGTCCCATTAAACCAGTCGAAGTATATCGAAACCTAGCACCCCAGAAATAAAAAGTCGAATAACAACTGAGTCAGTAAAACGCTAATATGAATCAGACATTTTGAGTTTAGGAAGCCATAAAACCCGCGAATTTTATTTCATCTTTCGCATTTTTGCTCTACATCGTCTACTTTTCTGCACCAGATAAAAATACGGTAAAGATGAGAGATTTTTACAGCTTGATTTGTGCACTTAAAATGCCTACGGAGCCCAAAGTAGCACTTGTTGGCAAGTGTTGTCCTTCGCTTGGACTCCAGGCTAACGTTATTTATGGCATTCATGTTGGATCTCAGGAATACTGAATTGAACAAGTCGGGCTAAAGTGGGTCACACTGTCAAAAAGGTCATTCCAGCAGGTCCTTCTGAATTTTGTACGAGGCTAAAAGTTCTCAACATCACTCTACATATTTAGCTTTATTATTTTTACTGTTATACATATGTAAGTAGCCACTCTCTGGGCTATAAAAGGCGGCTTTAAGATCGACCCAAAGGTGGTGGGTGCCGACTATCGAAAGTCCTTACCATGCCATGGCGCACTGTTAAAATCTAGTCAATAGTAATTGGTTTGGTCTGAAGCCACACTGATACGGCCGAATTCATTGCTTCAAGGAGGGCTTCAACATTTCGCACAGTTTCGTTTTTAAGAAGGCTTACCATATGGTATTGATTCAAACAGCAGAATCTACCATCTTGTGTATTGGGCAGAGTACGTTGAGACGCAAATGACCCAGTGTCCCTATTCCAGTAAAGAGCCTAACGGTAAGCTTTGAGAGCCTTAGCGAACTGCGTGTTTTTCGTTCATGCCGCCCTGACTGGAGAGAGTGCGATACCGCGCAGCTGTGCAGGTTTTCGCCACTTTCTCTACTTCTAAAGTTAAGAATCGCACTGAAGGACCTAAATACGTTTAAAGTCTGGTGTGGTTGCCCAATCAGCTATCCCCTGTCTGCTTTGTATAGTTTAGCCGATATACATACTCTTCCGTTTTTGTTGACTGAAGAGCCATGGGACGCTTTCTACGGCAACACAATCTTCCCGGAGATATTTATTAACATGTAGTCCATGGAGTTTCTGTAACGGCCTATGGACTTTGTTTTTTCTGCACGGCTCTAATGGTAGTAATAACTCAATTAAGTACAATAGGCTGCAGGCTATACTCAAACTGAAAATATGTATGAACCTAAGTGTAATATTAAAAATTCATAGCAATTATTTTGAAATAATGTCGCACTAAAATCAATGAACTCTTATTTAATCAAAAGAAAGACCACATAGAAAGCGGCATTGTTTGTATTATGTATGTACGTATGTATGTGTGCTATGCGATTTTCTGTTGCACGCACCTAACTCTAAACTCTAAAGTCAGCGGTACACCATCACGCCGATATTTAAATAATCACGTAAATATTTATTTCCATTCAAATTAACATTAAACAATTGCGCATACTTTTGTGCATTTAAATGCATATAAACTCCGGCCGCATCATGCAAATATCCAACTGAATGCGAAATAAAAAAATTGCAAAGGAAACGGGTGGACAACAGAGGTGCAAGTGCAATTGACTGTCTCTTCTTTGTTGGTGGCGTTGCAGCAGCTGTTGTTTGCTGGCTGTCGGTTGCCAATTGTAGGCTGCCGGCTGTCGGCTGTCGACTGTCCGCCGTTAGTAAAAGTGAAAAATTCGCTTTCTCCATGTCGCGTACATTTCCCAGCGGCGCGCCGTTGTCTAATGTTCGTGTCTCATCCCCGTCCGCGGTGGCGTTGCGCAGGCTAACCTTAATCACTAAGGAGCATCTTCATTTCCAACATTTCCATTTTCCTAGCGAATCGCGCGCCAAGTATTTGCACAACAGCTGCTGCTCGCCAACACGTGCAGATTGTGACGTCGGTGTGTGTGTGTGTGTTGTTAATTTAAATGGTGCTCAATGAAATCACATTGTTGGTGCGCGCACCCGTTGCTGTCGGTGGGGTGAAAAATGTTGGGGCAACAACAAAAGATGGTGACGGCAATGTTATGACATGACAATAACAAAAAAAAAAACAAAAAGTGGATGCACCGACGTTCACAGTTGACAGCGACAGTAATGGCGTGCAATGTCGTCATCTTATGCACATTGTCTCAAACACAATAAGAGCGTAAAGATAAGAGAAACCACGCTAGTTTTGTTATGAAAAAGCAAAAAAAAACGAGAAAAAAATGTTATGTGAACTTTACTGTTATTGAACTTTTTTTGTACCTTATAGAGTAAAGTTTTAATAGATTGTATAATATTACTTTTATAATATAAATATTTACTTATATGTATGCATAGATATGTGTGTATACATTTTTTTTAAATGAGTTGAAATACATAAATACGTTCATATAAACGAAATATTATGGAAATTGACCTTTCCGAATTGATCGATTTGCAGACTTCAGATGTCACTCGTTTGCTGGCAAAGCATCCCAACTCAAAAAATAAAAAAATAAAAAACTTAAGAAAAGCTAAAGCTGTCATCAAACGTTAATTTCGTTTCGAATTTCGTTAATGAAAGCAAAAAGTTACACAAAACACAAATTTTGTTCTTATGGACATATTTGGCAGATCTTCCTAAAAAATAAAAACATTTTATGAATTATGACGTTCTAAAAGCAAGCCACAGAAACTATAAATCGATTTATCCCAATGGCATACCATATTCTATTTTTATTGCGAAATTTGAGATCAATTCTTCATTCGTTATTTTTATCCATTGTCAAAAATACAAAACACACTTGACACAACTGACAAAAAATTGAGCATCGTGCAAAATTATAGAAGACAATTGTCCCAAATTGTTAATAAAAGATTGCTAAACTCCTTTAAAGCAGATTTCAGGCAGATTGTAGGCATTATTGAGTAAAACAGGCTTGTGGATTGCGAGGTATGCATTTTTCTAGGCATAGTCTATTTAAGAAAGGTGAAGCTGAACGCTCAGGGCGGTCGATTAAGGCGATGACCTCAGATTTCGTAGAGTTTCGGAATGTAGCGCGGGAACTTCATATTAACCATGTGATGATCAGAAAACTTTTAGAGTTAATCAACAGTTGCTTAAAAAAAAAAAAAATGTTGTTTATTTTTGTGTATGCTATTAATACGATTACTTGAGCATACATATGTATACCCAGTTTGCCACAGAGCGAGGACGAGTTCGAATCCACGTCGTTACGAAGTCGGTTTGGTGAAGCCATTTTTTCCATACAAACGTCGTGCCGACCTCGTTTTTTCTCATCGAATCGAGTTCGATTCGACGTCAGCCTGGTGAGGTCGTTTGGGTGAACTCGAAACGACGTCACACCGAATTAATTTTTTTTCATACAAAATTTGTACTCTATTACACTAAAATTTAATGACCTATAAAAAACTGCTTTGTATCTTTTCTTTTAATTCAGATTGAAAAGTTTGAAATTTTTTGGAAAGCTTGCTGATGTTTTTTTTTTAAATATTGCACACATTTTGAATTTGGATTTATATGGTTTTTGTTAAAAATTTTGAACCTCGTTTTGCAGTTCGCTAGTATATCGTTATCGGTTCGCCGGCGAACTGTGCTTTTCATCCGACGGCGAGTTCGTCGTCGTTTGGCAAATTGGGTGTACAGTATATACGCACCTATGTGTGTAAATACATAGATGTAAATAATAGTTGTTATTATTTTGTAACGCTGTATGGATGAAAATACTATATACAATACAACAGCACATTGGCGTTGGTTGCGGCGGATCGACTCAATACTCCGCCATTCTGCTGCTCCGCGTCATGCGCTGTGACCCAACGACATTACCGCAACGTGACATTGAAACGGCACAAAGCAACAATTGTTACAGCAATCACAAAACAAACAAACATTTGAGCGCAACAGTCGCTGCCTGCGCGGCAAGTTGTCAAAGTGTGCACTTATCAGCCATTGCCACAATGCTTGGGTGAATGTAAATCGTGCGGTGGCAGACACGGAGACAGTTCGCTTTTTGGCGCGGACGTAATTTCACCGAAAACAATTTCCAATAAAAATAATAACTAAAAACCAAAATAAAAACGAAGAAAACAGCCACATTGCCACGGTACATGATTCTGTCACGTCTATGCTCGCGTTACGTGTTACGTGGTGTGGCATGCCACTTGCCTGTCGCCGCCTCATCGTCGAACAATCTATTGCTGCTGCTCAACTATCGGCTTCAGTGATTTTATTGTGCACGGATGGCACGGCATGGATGGTTTGTGATGGCCTATACGCTGCCAGTGTGCATGCAACACGCATGGTATGTTCGAGTGAGTGTGTGTGTGTGTGTGTGTATGGCAAGTTTTTACAACGCGCCGCAAGTCATAAATTAAGCGCTGATCACCTGTTTGCATTTCCACTTTTTGGCCACTGGCGGCGCCGTTTTTTTCTTGAATATTCGTTTATACATACATACATACACATGTACATATATATTTCTATTTTCTTTTCGGAAGTAAAAGTCGGCGCGCATCCCAAATATTTATGGCTTTTCGGATGTGCTCACAGTTGCAGCTGCGATGAATTTAGCAGTCACTGCCGCTGCCACCTGCACTGACTGCTGTTGCTGTCACTTTGGCTGCTGTTGCAGGTGCAGAACGAATGAAAGTGCTGTCATTTGGCTATTTTAGGATGCAAACACACACAGCCACACACAGCATATACACAAATGCAGTCATTCACCACTGGACAGCCAGTGGAAAATTTGAAAATTTCTTTAAAATTTCGCTTTTGCCAACTTATTTCCAACTGTCTGTCTGTTCTGCTTATCCATGAGCATTGTGAAATTTCACTTGGTTTTGCGCAATTTTCAGAGAAGCCTCAATAAAAATGTCAGCATTAAATCAAAAGACTTAAGCAACAAACCGCGCAGCTGGCAGCTAACCACTGCTGGCGGGTCTCTTGTGAGCATTGCGTTCGAGTATGTTGCTGCTGCTGTTGTTGTTGTGTGGCACTTAGAATGCGAGGAAATCAAATTAATTGAAATAAAAAGTCAAAGCGCAAAGCAAAATGCGACAAAAAAAAGTTGTAAAAAAAATTGTGAAACCTCTAGAAAAAGCTAAATCAAATTCAACTAAAATCAACCAACTGACCGCGCACGTACACGTCGATTTTAGCAATAAAAGCTGCATGTAAAAGCAATTAAATAGCTTGAGCTATTACATATAAATCTTCCTTTTTTCTTCTTTTTTTGTGATTTCTCAATTAGCTTATTTCCATTTAGGTTAGCAGAATTTGTGTAACTCACAGCATCTTCCGGCGCTTTCAAAGCAAATTATTCCACTGACCCGGTCAGTGGCTGGCTAGCCATTCACCGACTTTTCAGCAATGTAGCATTACATACTTAATTACCATAACAAAAAAGAAATACAATATACATACATATGTACATATATACTAAACATACATACAAATATATGTAAATACATAGCAACAACAACAGCAACCGAACATTTCTAAATACGAATTGGTATTAATTAGTTGCGGCTCAAATAAATGAATGGAAAGATGTCGTAATCGCTTAGGAAAATGCAAAAATAAGCACTAATAGAGTAGCAAAATATTAAAAAAGATCAAAATTGTTAAATAAAAAATAGAAAATAGCAAAAGTACTTCGTTCATTTAATAGCAAATGAAACTATTACACAATTTTATATAAAAGCAGTTAGCAATAAAACTCTACACTGAAAATGTGAAAATAAAATACGCGCATACATAAGTAAGTATGTATGTATGTATATGCATTAGACCGTACCACCTTACAAGTGAAAAAGCAAAATAGGTTGGCCGTACATTCCTGAGTCTTAAGTGTTTTTGCAAGGCAATTTACTTTTTCGGTGATACCTAAATTCAGCAATAAACAATTTTTTTAAATAGTTCCACTGGAATAATCGCAATACTTCCTTAGCAAAAGTTCAATAACGTTTAAAGAGCTTTCATTTACGGACAATAGGGTGGTACATTAGGGTGGTAGGAAATGAGATCTGGTGGGTAGGCACTAGAACGGGCTACTTCAGGTCAATGAACTGTGACACAAAAAAATGTTTCCCCGAGACCAGTACGTCGATATATCACACTTTAAAAAAGGAGATCCCTGCACTCGTCAAAAAAAAAAAACATTTTTTTTTTTAATTTGGCTTGAAAAATGCTCTAGATCCGAAAATGTACCGCGACCTTTTTTCTGGTACGCCCTAATGTATGTAGATACATATATATCCATTTGTATGTATGTATATTTATAATAGCGATGAAAAAAGTTTTTCACAGAAAAAATCTTAAAATATTATATGCTGAAACGTAAGAGGCTATCTGCCAGTTATAATGGCGCATAAAAGCTGTTAAGCTTTTTATTAAACGTTTAATGATGTAGCTTGAAAGTGAGGCGTTAATTGCTAAATGGTTACGCTTGAGCCTCGCCGGTTGCGCTTTTCATCAGCGCTTCTGCTGGTAAATTTGCCCATTCAAAATCTATTCATCATCCACTTATATCACAGCCTAATTCCCAGACCCTTACATACATACAACAGATTTGTAAGTAAATAACAAAACAACAAAAAAATTTGTATGCAATTTATTTGTGTGAACGTAAGTATGTTTGTGTGTGGCATTAAGAGCTAATTTGCTTTGGATTTTTCTACACGAGCTTGGGAGCTTACAATGCTTTCAAATATTAATGAGTTTACCAAACCAAATATTATTTAATATGTTTCCCTATTACTTTAGGAAAATTTATGGCAAACGAAATTTTGAAATTTATTTTTTTTAGTTAAAATCTTTTTTCGTCGACCTTTATTTTGCTCTTAAAATATACTCAACAGTTTTTAATAATTTTTTTTTTACCCAATGTGCTCTTGTATATTTTTTATGATGGTACAGAAGGGCACCAGGCTGCCAAAAACGACTATCAACATTTGATGGGTTACAAATATCTTGTCATAAACTTAGTAGCTATCGTAGAATAGCAGCTTATTCTGTTAGCCGATGAAAAAATTGCAATTTTATGGTAAAAATCTGTTGAACAGCCATTGAGATAAACCAACATTTGGCACATGGTAATGATATATATTTTTTTTCGCGGGCATCATCAAAACTGTCATCCCAACAATGGTATGTCCGGAAACTAAAAAACTCCCCCGAATTGGAACCGTCGCCCACCCTGGAATCACTAATCGCATTACCTCAGGGTGGCGTTCCATATTTCTCCAGATTAACTAAAGTTCGCTCGGTGTCCCTGCGTCCAGGTCCTGCTTCTTGCCCATAATGGGTTCTAGCTTTAGGCAGAAGGGAAACCCGTGCTATTACAACCCTTCGTTAGGTAGTCCATATTTGGAGGTTTGGATACGAAAACTCACTGATCACTGGCAACGCTGCACTATTCAGTACATAAATACAGAGCTTTACTGACCGATCGGGATTTTCATTCGATGTACTCTAGTATTTAGTACTTTGTCGGTAGTCAAATGACTGCTAAATACTTTAGTATTTTCTGTTTTGACTAAGGCCACGATTTACCTGCTATTTTGAACTTGCAAACGTCTCTTTGACCGGTTTCTCAGGTGTCAGCAGCAGGGCTGCCAACTTGGCTCAGATTGTGCCATTTTTGGCTCTATTTAACTCTAAATGGCACTTACTATTTCAATACATTTTTGTGAAATACTTTGCGTGTACTTCTTTTTCTCAACAACAAATTTTCTAATTTCTATAGTGTATACAACTGGTTTATCTTACTTTGGCATTAGACTTTTGTTTTAGGAATGTGTTTCTAATTTTAATGCTAAATTGGAAGAATTAAAAGGAATGACACCTTTTTTGGCACTTTTGTTTTTCTATTTGGCACATTTAGGCACTTTTTTATCCTCAATATGGCACTTAATAGCTAAGTAAAGTTGGCAGCCCTGGTCAGCTGTGGAGCCACTCCTTCTCTTTTCACATCTCTGGGATGTTCAGAGTAGAAAGCTATAACTTAAATAACTTTGGGACGCCAATATGCATAAATATTCCTCTAAAAAAAGGCTGAGGATGTCTCGACTTCTCGGATTTAATCTGGTAATACTTTGTTTGGACGTTCGCCAACATGTTGTTCCCTTTCAAAAATACACCATAGTAATTCTGTTGCACTGTGTAAATATCTGTACAAAAAATTTTCCCGACGTGAGGATGGCAAACATTTTTTGAAACTTTTTTAAGGGCATTTGAAGCCTCGAGTGCCAGAGTAGCCTAACTGACATAAAAAAAAAAGTGGAGGTGCACCTTAAAATGCAAACGCATTTATCTTTTACAGAACCTTCTTTCTCATGTTACTAAATCTTTTTTTTTGTAGATAGGGTAAAAGTTCAGGACGTAGAAATAGGATATCAAAAGCAGGCTAGGTGCATTCCCTAAGGGTGCTCTGGATGCACTGCCGAACTCTCTGTCGCAAAGTGTATGTGGAGAGTTAGCAAAGCTAACGTACGGGTGATGATAGCCCAGCTTCACTTAAAATATTGAAGAACGCTTAAACTACGCTTGCTTTCAGTGGACAGTTGAGACAGAAGCCAACTTGCAGGATAGCCGAGTGGAACACTTTTTGCGCATCTGCACCGCATTTGCTAGGACTAAGTGTTGGGCTTTCGGCTTTTGTGTTGAGCGAAGAACTCTTGCAGAAAAAGCAGAATTCGATTCCGAAATCGACGTTTGAAAAGTATATCGAACTTTGAGAGGTAAGTTTCTGTTTGAGCAGATGGGAGCATCGTGCGCTTTATGCTTTCTTAAAATCATATCACACTAATGTTCAACTCTTGTGTGCAAGTTTAGGTTTATGCACCGATTGTTGGCGGCCACTTTTCAAATATACAAAATTTGTGATTCGCGCTTAGTATAAATGTTGTAAAAAACAAATCGTAATACGAACGGTGCAAAATTTAATTGAAGTTTATAAATAACAATAAAATTTGCGTTAATAATTAAAACATTATCTCACCGGCAAAAGAAAATAAATATGTACACACATATTTATATAATTTTAAGCGAATCATGGAGGATGTCAGTAATTTTATGTTTATGAGCACATGATATATGTACAATTGAAAATTTTCACTCAAATCCACTTTAAATGATTTAGTTTAATGCATGACAATATTGTTTTTTATTGTTTTTAAAATGTACGTTGATCAACACACAAAATGTAGTGACACTTTCTACTTGGTCGCCGCCGCTGATTAATTATAGTTTAGGTAATCTTTGCTTGACCACGCCGAGTTATTTTGCAATTATTACGCCATTACATGCAGAAAAATTTCTACACTGCTGTTTGTTTGCTTTGCTGCTGCTTTCTTTCATTTGAATAGAAGACGCAAGAAACATTCACTAAAATTGCCAAGAAATTTGCGCGCACTTCCGCAGTGAAGTTAAAAAGAGGTTAAAAATCAGTGACTCAGTGGCGTGAAACGTGGGACAATATTTGCAAGTAAGTGGATACTTAGTAAGTACGGAGGTTTTTTTTTTGTGTATAAAAATATCTATACGCGTTTGTTGTTGTATATATTTTAAATTGTTTGAAACAAGCCAAGCACTGAAATCGAGATATTGTATATACATAGTTGAGATTTGCTGTTGTTGCTATTATTGCATTGCATTGAACTTTCACTTGACTTGCAAATATCAGCAAACAAAATCAAGAAAGCAAAGTGTGCTAGTTGAAATGAAGAGGAAAATATAACAAAGGAATGTCATCCGCCCATTTTGGGCAGAGTTAAGTAGGCGGTTGAGAAGATACCAAAAAGTGGTAGGTAAAAAAAAAGAGGAAAATGAATAAGGAATAAGTCAAAATGAAGCAGCAGCGCTGTAGTGTTAAAAGTGAACTAAAGCCAACGCGAGCGCGCACTGCAAGAGGCAGTGTGCTGAAGTGTGCTTTGTCAGACGGAAGGTTCATTAACTTCTTTATGACTGTAGGACGTGCAAAGTTTCGCAAATATTTCGCGACAGAACAGCTAACTTTTCTAATGAAAATTTAATGTCTTTTGCGGCAGCAAGCAAGAGACCAGTTTTTCTAAAGTACAAAATAAAAAAAAAAAATAAAAAAATATATTTAGTATGTGCTACCAGCTATTATGCAATCTTTTTATTAGCCTTCTTTTGCATCTAAAGGAAACAATGAAACCAGTAAAAAAAAAAATCTACAAGTTCGTGGCTCAACTCTTTAGTTTCACAGTTCATTCGCTATTGGCTAAGTTAGCTGCGATTGAGTTGAAAAATTTCCCTTTCGCCAAAATGCTAGAAAGGTAGGTAGTATGTATGTATGTATGTATGTATGTATGTATGTAGATGCAAATTACAATTATTTCACAATTTGCTGCTAATCATATTTTTGCTTTATTTCAGCTAATTCATATAATTTCACGACGAATTCAAGTTTAAACGCATAGACGTATAAAATTACGTGAAAAAGTGAAATTAAGCGCTAAACCAGTAAATTAGCAACTAAAAAAATTTTTATATAAAGTAATAAGCAAATGACCATGCCGAATGCGTATTGAGGCATGACGACAACAATACCTAACGGCAGCAGCAGCAGGCGCAATATGAAATGAATGACTTGGTTGGAGCAACAACAAAAGTAGCGGCATTTACTTTCCGTTGCAGCATCCTTGGCTGCCGAGTTTCACTACGTTTTAGCGCACACACACACACATTACCAATATACCCTTGTGGTCAACTAAATAAGTTAATAACGTAAAGACTATATATGGCTAGTTTTCTTTTGTTTGTTAATTTTTAACCGAGTTCACAAAAGGGATAATCTTTATCAATTCGTCGGAATATAACTATATATTTTTTATGTATGTTACCGCATAACTTTGGACCCCCGGTTTCTATATTTTTGTTTTAAAGGAAATGTGTTACCTTACAGGTATATGAAAACTGAAGTCGGTTTTGTTGTTTTTTTTTAAATTGCTCATTATATTAGTGGTGCTAATTATAGAACCATATAAAAATCCACATTTCGAACTTGGTACAAAAATTATAAAAATTCAAAAAATGTTACCAAAATTTCAAACCTTATACTCAGAATTTTTAGAAAAATTTTTGGTATGCACTTTTGTAGCACATTACATTTAAAAAGATGAAAGTGGGTGGGATGCAGGAAATCGCGTTGGTTCTTAAACTTTTTTTCCTTTCATATAAAAATCATCTTTATAATAAAAATCATAATTTAACCGTTAGAATTGGGTTTCTATATTTTTTTCAAATGCAATAGTAAATTTTTTATTTTAATATTTTCGATCATATTCTAATCTGTATTTTCAAATTTTATTTTTTTGATCACAAAAAATTTATAACGGTTAAAAGGATAGATTCTTTGTTATCGAAAGAATAAAAATCTAAAACGACTTTGCTGCCCACCACTGTTTTAAAATTAAAATTCTTGATATTTGACGGGTTTTTTCGGTTCCTAACATAAAGTACAACCGAAATCTCTATAATATGGAAAAAATTCTGGCATGGTCAGCAAAGAGAAATAAAAATAAAAAACATATTAAAAATAAACGCAAATTTTTAGAGAAATAAAAATAATAGACATATTAAAAATAAACGCAAATTTTTAGGCCACTTGAAACTTGTACTTTATCCTACTAAAGTTTTATATTATTAATTCAAAAGTAGGTTTGTTACGCTTTCACGCTTTGACTACACAACCGATCATCATAAAATGTACACTGGTGTCATTTAGCCCTACCTAAAATATAGGACAGCTTTAATCTCGACAAGGCAAGGGGGCGTGGCACTTCCCATACAAATGGAATTTTTCATGCTGCATGCACTCAGCGAAGCGGGTGAGGAAACACTACTAGGTTATAAAACTACAAACTTAAAATTTTCTACATAGAAATTCTGGAAAAAACGTTAGAAATTTTGCTTAAAATTTATTGATTTTTTTACAGAGTTAAAATGTGGATTCATGTGGTGCGTGTTATATGTATAATAAGCTAGACTTGTATAAATATATAAAAAACATTAGGCGAACAAAAAAAAAATATAGCAAAATCTGTTCAAAATGTCATTAACTTAATTAGTTGACCACAACTGTGTATGCATGCAACGCATGTGTGCTTTGTAATAAATACTTAAGAGGCATATGTATGTATGTATGCACGTACATGTATGTATGTACTTCATACCGCCATTGATATTTATTTGTTTACCTTTTGCTTGTCGCACTGATTATCTTTGATTTGAGTTGCATTTCGTTTCGCTTTTATGCGTGAAAGTCGTAAAAATGCGTGCGACCTACATTCAAGTTCAAGTTTGGCGCTCGGTGCTGAGGCTGCTACTATCGTCGTCACGGCTATTGCTCAGGCGGCTGCTTCTGCTGCAACTGTTGCAACTGTTGCATTCAATAACGCCAAGTGCATTCGACAGCAAGTCTGCTGTGACAATGATATTTGGTAAGGTGATGCAAAACAAAAAAAAAAACCATAAGTATGCGATACGAAAAAAAAATAAATAAAAATATAAGTAAGTGAAAAAACCGTAAAATAATAGCTGCATACTGAGTAATAATAGTCTTGCTATTAGATATACAGATGAATGTTTTCAACTGCTTACTAATACACTCGAATATTTACTTGTATGTACATAAGTATCACTCTGCTGTACTACAAGCCCATAATCTCATTTGGTGCCGCCGGGCAGGTGTCGGTGGTCTTCTTCGCTACGGTTATAAATACAACATTTTTTATTTATTATAAATTTTTTATTTTTTCTTCAACTTAGTGCTTCTGCTGCACACATACACTGCACATACATACATATCCATTGAATGAAGCCGTGAAAACATGTAAGATAAACACGTACAAGCAACATAAAATAACATCCATGGCATTTTTTTATGTTGATATCCGAAAAGCGAAATCGTCATGAATGAAATTTGTGAAAAAGCAAAGAAAGAAATATTAATGAGCCGATAAACACATACGAATACATAGATATGTATGTAGGTAAATACATATACATATTAGTGTTTAACCTTTTCCTGTTAAATTGTTCCATACGTAAGTGCTTGTTGAAGTGTTGAAGTGAAAAAGCTAAAAAAATACAATATAATGTTCAGGCTTCTTCCCTTAATTTTTCAGATTTTTGCAATGACTTCATTAGAAGTATGATCTATCCTAGGGGTTGCCAAGCTTTTAACACAATGGAACCCTTACTAAATACTTTTCATTCATTTCATTTTATGGAACCCCACATCAAATTACTAAAAATCAATCATTGAAATATGAATAAAAAATGTTTACCAGAAATAGTATACATACTTTAAATTTGAATGTTAAGAATGAAATTGTTTTACTGTTATTAAAAATTGCTTTGTGGTTCGATATTATGTCGGAAAGCTGTATGCGCATTTCTTGTAGAAAGTTTTATAGGAGTGGAAAACATTCAATGCTCTTTTTTCAACACAGGTAATTCAGAAATTTAATTTTCTTTCAAAGGTTTATATTTTGTCTCTCGTCAAAAATGTGGCTGGTGATTTTCCCTGCAAAAATATAGTAATTTCACTATCTTTCCAAAAGTGTTATAAGCCGGAAATTCGAATAATAATAATAATAGTTTCACCGAGCTTCTCCTCCAATTTGTGGTGTGCGTCTTGATGTTGTTACAAAAATGGAGAGGCCTACAGCTTTACACCGCCTTAGAAAGGCTAATGGTTTTTATAAGAAGCTGTTTCATGGCAGAAATTCACTCGGCGCTTTGCCATTGCCTGCCGGGAGGCGACCGGTGTTAAGAAAAGACGTTGTTTCCTTGTATGTGCCACTCAAACCGACTGCCGACCGCCGCGCTTATTCATACCGAATTTTAATAGCCAAAAATTAATAATTTCACATAACCCACTTTATGAAGCTCTGGTCTATCCAACCTCTGATGGTACAATTAGACCAGCGTGAAACACATTTTTTCTTATGAAATTTTCTAGCGCTAAAGTAGAAATCGAATAAAATTCGAGATTGAGTTTGAGATACACGCTTTCCAGGAATAATTTAAACCTACTTTCTCGTTTTAAGTAGAAAAAAAAATGAAATAAAATGTCTTAATTTGGCATTCTTTTCCGCTTGAGTGCCGCCGCATAGCTCTACGAAAATGATGTGAATTTACCGAAATCACTTACTAAATAAAAGTAATCTCAAAATTCTTTTCCACAAGCATAATTACCATTTAAATATCAAATAAGTATTCTTCCGAACTTCATTTATGTTTGTGAATTCTCTTACATCCGCAATAATTTAGGCTCAAAGGTTTGCCCTTTTTTAACTGTTCTTTTCGCCGGGTCACTTCGCTGTGAGTCACTGACACAGCAACCGAAATCACGTGAAAAGTCACGCACATACAAACATACATACATATGTATGTATATTTTTACTATGTTTTTAGTTTTGATAGGATCATGGAGAGGAATGAAGACTATACTTCCAACAACAAAGTTTACTTACCCTTTGCTAACAATATCAAACAACAAACAAGCAGCTCATTCGCACTAAATTAAATTTATGCTAAAAAAAATCATTTGCGTTTAGGTCATTTACCTTGCAGCTTTTCTGTGTTTCTTTTTAATTTAATATGTGTTTTTTTTTAGATTTGAATTTTCAGCTTTTTTTCCATTGTTTTAGATTTTCAGTGTTTTTATTTTCTATCTTCAGTGCCTGCAGTGTAACTACTTTTTTTAATTTTTATTTATTTTTTTTTTTAATTTTTTTTTTTACGTTTTCAGTTGCAGTTGACGCGTTGGCCGCGGTTGATTTTGCTGTTGTCATCATCACAGTCGGAGCTGTTTGTTGGCCTAAGAAGCTTTTCAGTATTTGCTGTTAGTCTATTAGTATTGGTTGCTCATAGTGATGATGGTGGCAGTAGTGCTGGTAGTTAACGTGACCGCGTTAGTTTCAGTGGTTACTAATTGTTGATTATACCTTTGATGTACGTTTGTCTGTTTGGTGAGTTGATTTGGTTACGCGCATTGCATGGTGGTTGATTGCTGACGGTCGTTGCCTGCAATGGTTAGTGTTGGTTTTTTTTTTTTTTTTTGTAGTGGTGGCAGTGAAATTAGTGCCGGCAATTACATCGTTGTGCATTTGAGCATAACAGCTAATATGCAAACAGAAATATTTAGTAGCCATAAGTTTTTAATGTTTTTTTTTAAGGTTTTGCAGGTACGATCGTGAAATACATACATACATATATTTTTATGTGTATCTGTTGTCATGATGGGAGGAACATTTTTGGTAGAAAAATTTTAGTAACGACGTTTTTATTGTAATATAAGCTTTCGTAGTTTTAAATTGACCGGATTTTGGTTGGAGTGGTATTTTATTAAAAAACAAAGTTCTTTTAATCTCTTTAAAACTGCGTTTTATTAAGTGCAAATTCTGATGAAGTCAGTGGGTTGAGTTGACAATGAAATTAAAATTTTATATTAGAGAAAAAGGTATATTAGTGGGACCATAACAAAGCAACACATCACGGGTTTAAATATTGGGTTCCTAATGGCCACTTGTTGCCCGCACATAATTTTGTGACTTTCTGATTTTGCACTGCTATGATTCCTTTGCTGGAATCCTTTTGCCTTGTTGAAGGTTTGACAGACCGCTTGAGGGAAATTTCAACAAAAATTAAAAATAAAACAGCTTGTATGATGTGTGATGACTTTCTACAATTTTACAAGGTCATTTTAAGAGGTAAAACCAAAAGTGAAAAAAATGGCAAAGAAAATAAATGCTCACGAGGCTTATCGAAATTTAAGCAGCATAATCTCCGTTCGCATGTGTTCTGTTGTGTGATGTAGGGGAAAATAACGCTGCTGTTTTGGTAGAATTCTACCAAACTTTGTAGAATAGTTTTTTAAATTTATTTTTCGTAGATTTGCTTTCCATTTGGTAGACTTTGCGAAGAAGATTTTTCGGACTTAATTAATTTCAAAGAAAGGGCAATTATAAGTCGAATAAGGGTAATATATTAAAAAAGAAATTTGCATAAAGATTTAAAGTGTTCCCACGAAAGTCCTACCCTAAGTAACCGGAACAACGCAGATTCAGATGTGGCCAAGGACTGTCACTCTTCAGGGGATAGTGCTTCTTAGAAATAGTTCCCTGCTAGGCGCACCGGGCTCATCACAGTCCAATGCTAAAAATATGTGTGTCGTAAAAAAGCTGTTTACAAGTCGAAATTTCAGTTCCCATAATTTTAGGCTGAAATCTTTTCACAAAGAGTTTATATTTAAAGGGCTTACTCTCGGTAGAATATACATAAATCCGCTGGGAGAAATCTTCTGAAATGATTTAGAATTAGGCTGATAGTCAATCTCGGATTTTCCACCATTTTTAGAGTTTCCTCTTTCTTGGAGTACAATTTTAGGGGCGAAGGTGATAAAATTTTCATTGCAATTATGAACGCAATTTTTTAAGCCTGCATTTCTTTTTTGAAAATGGACTTGTCGAAAACGGTTGGAGTGGTCTTGAATATTTGGTAGAAATCTTATAGATTTTATGTGAACATTTTGGTACAATAAATGATTTTGATGCAGCAACACTGTGGGGAAATGAGAAAAAGTAGGTTTGGCAAGCTGCACTGGGTTCCAACATTTACTTATTATATCTGATAAGAGCTCCGTCAGCAAAGCGAAGGAGATTTGGTGCTAATCACAAGGCATTTCGAATATTATTTAATAAAACAAAGTTTAGCAATTGCCTTATTTCATTAGATAGCGTAGAGAATAAAACAACAGTTTGCCATTAGTACGTATGTATGTATATGAAAACTAAAAAAAAAACAATAGTCATAGCGTATTTTGCAATAAGCGGAAAGATGCGAAGCGCTTCTTCTACGTATACACTATTTAAGTAATTATTTCAATTCGAGCGCTGTCATGCAAAGAAACGGTAACCAAATATTAAAATGAAAAAGTAAAGAATATCTTTAAGGAAAACCTGTGCCGCCAGTCATTAGCTGGCTGCATGCAAGTAAACAAATGAAAAACACTTGCCACAAGAAAAAACAACAATAAAAACAATAGCTGGCTACCGATGCTGCTGCTGCTGGGAACATAAGCTTGTTTTCTAGCTTCAGCCAACAGAAATGCTACTAATAGCTGCTGCACCATGCCGCCATTCGGTTGCTAAGCTTATAGCCGTCAGACCGCCAGCTAGCAAAACTTAGGTGTGGGAATATTTTTAGCGGCAGTCGCCACCACAATGACTCGACGACACCGAGAGACCCGGCTGGCTACTAAGCAGATTCGCTCTGGCTAGTTGCTAAGGAACTAAGTGTTTTTATTGTTGTTGCACTTGTTGTAATTTTAGTTTTTTTTTCTTCGTAATGTATTTAGGTTTTTACTATTGTTGCAAATAATAATAAAAGTTCAATAGCACTGCAACATGCAATACACATGTCACGCCGCAAAATGTGGCATGCTGCATTGGTGTTGTTGATAGTTAAGCTAGAGCTAGAGCTATGCGTTTAATGTTGTTGTTGACGGCAGCCTTAAGCGTTCGTGGGTTATGCATGAGCAAGTACTTTGCCGATGGAAATTTGAATTTGTTAAGTGACTGAAAAAAAAATAAAATACTCTACTGGGTTGGGCTGCCGGCAGCTGGGTAGTTAAGGAAAATATTGCAAACATTGATTCATGGCCGTGACGTAGCTGCATTCTCGTAGTTTGTATGTATGTGAGTGTGAGTACCTAGGAAGGAAGGCATGTATGTTTAGTGAGTTTAGTTTCCTACCGATTTAAATACTCTCTCGTGCATTCATTACTCATTTATTTAGCTATTTTATTGCATGTTTGTGCTAATCATGCAAATATTTAACTATGTGGGTGCTTCCTTCATATTTGTTTGATCTAAATTGATAAGTTGCATGAAACACTTGATTAACGGTTTGTGATGCTATTCCATGTAAATAGTAGATGTACGTCTTAATGGTGAGAGATGAGTGGATGATAAATATGAGAGAATAGAACTTAATTACGATTTCGAAAGTTTTTTATTCTACGATTGCGTTGCCGCTGAGCCAGAAAAGTGCTCGCGTGACAATTTTAGTATTCTTTTAGTTGACCCTTTAATATCAAATTTTGTTTCCACTTTGCCTAATGCAATAACATTTTTTTATTGGCTTCTAAAGTTATAACGCACAATCAAAATTCACTTAGTTTTTGACACTTTAACGAAGTAACGGTACTGTCCCCACGATGGACGAATTACTTAAAAATATTCCGTGCTGGTGTGTAGTAAAACCACAAAATTAATTAGAGAACAATTTAACAATTTAAAACAGTTTAAATCTCCGCATTAGTTAAAAAAATTAATTTGCAGCCTTTTTTCATGAAATATCGAGTAAAAAATAGTATTCCTAAACGCACCAACTCTGAGCACGCTTTGGACAAAACCAGCGAACAAATTTAAAAAAATATTGCTTGAAATTTTCTAATGGATGTATTGCCAAGTAATTGTCATCAACATTTTTTTTTTTTAATTTCGTCGTCGAATTTTACTACTTTTGACCACAGTCGCGAAACTGTGCGGCGCCTTTTTCCAATACCCTAAAGTCAGCAATATGATTGCGATAAAATTATCTGTGAACGCTTAGAGCCTCTGTTGGGCATTTCATTCCACTCGCTGCGCCAAAAGCAGCAGAGATTCTTTCAATACCATGATCCTTAACAAGGGCTGGTCATTAGACCAACGCTTCACATGAGAATATGGGTCGGATTACAGCCGTACGTAAAAGTCCACCAAGAAATTCCTTGCTGGATTTTAAATATTTAGTCTGCAATTAAGTGTGTGGTTCAGAGCAAGTCCAAGATATTTCAAGACGTAAAAATGAGCTTGTCTTAATTGCAAAGAGTATCTATGGTCCAGGAATGTGTGTCCAATGTCCACTTTTAATGCCCGTAAATGTATATTAAAACCAGGTTCTTCATCGCATACCTAGCCTTATCACCATCATTGTCATTTACTGATCACCAAAGCTATTTACATCACATTTAATATTTTATCGTTTTTTTGTTGTTGTTATCTAATAATGAGGTTATCGATGTTATATCAATATTTGATTTACGAAAAGTGCTTGTATACCCAGGAAGCAACTTAAACAGCGTTGCACAAATATATTTTCGCGACTCATGTCCATGCAAGCAATCATAGTAAGTACTTACTACATTATATCAACTTTTATCGTGCCCATCAAAACACATGTAAAAATGTGTCAGACTGAAGAGTTTGAAAAGTGTGCGAGTCTTTCCCATTGAGCGAAATGAAAATGCCACAATAATACAGTCGCTACAAATTTTTCATTTACGTAATGAGAGGGGCATGCACATTCACCAAGCTGTCCCCCCATACATACATACATATGTGCGCATAGATATCCTATCGCCTTTACAGACACGTACAATCGATATTGCACAAGCCACAAGCCACCACAGCTGGCCGTTGAAGAGGGTGGATAACGAAAGACTTAAGCAACAAACTTTAAAAAGAGTGACAAACAAGCCTTCCATTCCACATACATACATACATATGTACATAGCAATTCAACTGTGTGGCTTTAGCGTCGTTGGTGTGATGTCGCGAACGTAACGAAATGGCTGCAAACTACTGTGGCAATAAAGTAATTGACGTCAATTGCAACAAACTCAATAAGTACTTGTGTCCAGATGCCGGCCAGACCGGTGAGACCCAAAGCATGCGGCGGCTGTGACACGCAATCAGCTGCACCGGGGGGAGTGAAGTTTGTTGTTGTTGTTGTGCCTATGATAATTTTTATAGGTGGCTAGGTAAGTAGTTGCTTGCAAGCAGGCATTTAGTTAGATGTGAATTTCTGCTGGCTAGGTGACTGTTTCTGGCTGCACCTATCGCCAACTAAGCGACACGAATCAATTTTACGAGCATTGGAATAGCTACAATAAACCACTAAAATATTAACTAGCTTAAGTTTATTTAAATTTTATTTCGATTTTGGAGAAAATAAGAGTTCAATTCGATGCCGTAACAGCCAACAGCTTGGTTGGCTGGCGCTGCATTTTAGGTGTGAAACAGCTAAACTACACTGGGCCGTATATATGTATGTATATTAATTTGTAGAATAAAGAATTGTAACAGCAACGAGCAACAAGTTTGCAACAACATTTGCAATGTGCCGCAACTGTCCCACCAAACCGCAGGCAGTCAGTCCATGGCCTACCAAACAGGGAACTACTTAGGAGCACTCGTCACTCCAGCCTAGTTGGCCGGCTGCTCGACTGCGCGGCGCGGCTGCCTAGCTTCTACGATCGCACAGAATATTTAGTCTGACAAATGCATGGGCGCATTCCTGGACACAGCAGCCACGCCAAAACTTGATTTTGCGCATAATTTTTCATTTCTTGAGGGGCGATCAGCGGCAGTACGTAGAAGCTGTGGTAGGAAAACATTAAAAATAAATGCTATAGAGTTTGCAGCTGCGCACAAGAGAAGGTCATTTGCCCAGCGAAAATATGCAGTAGATAGATGCTAGAGCTGAATTTTTTTGTGTTTGCTGATGCTGCGCGTGTGTCTACCGCATAGATATGCACGGCATAATATTTATGTGCATAAATTGAAAATTTCCAACTCGATTTAGAAAAGCCTCATATTTAGCTGCCTTTGAAAAATTCTACTTGTTTCTATTCAAATCCTCAGGCACAAAAGGAGGCAGGGCTTTTGGCTAAACTTGTGCGAGAATGCAAATTAAAAATCAGCAAAATAACTAACAATAACCTAGCAGAAATATCCGAAGGCGAAAATAACAAAAAATAGCAACTAAGAATAAATTTCTACGGCGAACAGTAGCGCGGAAAGATTTTAAGTATTTAGTATGTAGTTGTACATACAAATATATATGTAAACTAAGCAGTGTAAATATGTAGGTATGAGTGGTTTAATTCGATTATTTCTGCTATCTGATTGGAAAAATATATGTATCGAAAAATGGCACACCAGATGGCATATATGTATGTAGCTTGGAACTGAAGTCATTGATTGCAAATTTTTTTGATTTAAATTTTTGAAAACTGTAGCGTAAAATTTGTGAAACAACACATGTAAGGTGAGACATTAACAACTAATTCGGCAGCTGCAATAAAACAAACAGCGAATGAGAAATCCTTTTGGCAACTGAAAATAAAAAATTTAATTAAAACTGCCGCAAATTAGAATTGGCATAGCTGTTATAAAAACTGCAGCTGCGTTGAAAATAAAAGCCAACACTACTTTGCCTATTTGATTAGTGGGTTTCTCACACGACGATTGTAAGGAAAATGGAATAAATTCTTAAATTTTGAATTACAAAATAACTAAGCCAGCTAAATCTTAATAATGAACTATGCAATAAATTTTGTTAATACAATTCCAGATGCGTATTTTTTTTAAATTTGATAAGTAATGAACTATGACAAGAAACACCCAACGAAATTATCTCCGGCATAGTAAAAGATGGGTACATATAAAAAAAAGAGCCAGCGTCGGACCACAGACGCCTTGTTGGCTAAAGGATATCCTCTATAGCATTGTCTCTGAGATTTACCTTCCCGAAGTTTTAGTTTATAACCCCTTTATTATCGATAAGGGTGCCAAAATACTACGCAATATCAGCGCTTTCCAATAGGCTTAATCGGCCTCAAAAACCTTTCTAAACACAACTAAGCCAAACTTTTATTAAAGCTTTTTTCGCTTAGGGGCCAATTGTGCAGTTAACCATCGATTTGTTCCCCTTGTTGCATTCTCCACATTGCTGAGTACTCTTTTAATATGCTTCTCTGACGACTGATATGGATACACGCTGGCTACTGTAGCGCTCCTTAATTTTGGTAGGCTTGAGGTGGTTCGAATGAATTTTGCTCGCAGGTGTAGCACCCTAAAAGCTTCCAACAAACAAAGCCAGATCTCCCTTTTCTTTTGTGGTATATGTCGTGGAGGCCACCTCGAATTAGCAGACGGGATGGTTGGACTTACCCACAAAGGACGAGCCAGTTTTATGTTTTTTAGATGTCAAAGTACTTTCACCTTTCGAAAACTCATTGTTGTTTTTAACTTTGTTGTTAGTTGGTATGCGAGAAGGATGCCAATTCGGAGGCACTGTATAGATCTCAAAGTCTTTCCAGCAGACCAAGGCTTAAGCACGTACCTATGAGATCAGCGCTCAGAGCCAGACCAGATGCAAAGCTTGACCAACCAAATAATAGCGAGGGTGTTAGGATGCAATCTGAGACCCGCCAGGAAATTATTTGATGGAAGGAAGTCACCGTATTAGCCTGTAAGGTACTTCCGAAATTTTCATTGGCTTTCCTCTGCCACACTCCGTATTACGATTGTTCAATTGGTTTGTAAGATAAACGTGATTAAGTGGAACCACTATTTTTTAAGCTGAACAACGGTCAATTGCAAATATCTCTAAAACGTATCCATAGAAAAAAAAATAAACTCGATTTTCGGAATCACCGAGCAATTCTACATAGGAATTGGATAGTGGCATCCATAGAACATTTTTACTGTAAACCAGTGTTATCTGTAGCTACAGAAGTCATTTAACTTATCTTCGAGAGAAGGACCAGTAAATGTTTTCTCTCATTCGAAGAGAGTGCATTAGGCCCATTATTCTTGCAGTCATTAAAGTAAGTGAAACGCTCATTGCCATAGCCAACTTCTTTTAATATTAAAATGAAGAGTGTAGAATAAAAGACTTTTGCTTTCCACATGTTAAACATTTCCTACTGGGCTAATTTGTATTACCTAAACTCCACTTTATCATCACACATACCATTAGTTGCACTTTGGCTGCAATTCTTTGGCGGCATTTATAGATTTTTTAACGCAGCTGGCCTGCTGGCTGACTGCTTGACTGCCGGTTTAATACGCTCCTAGTAAAATGCTTGTAAGACCTCAACAGTGTCTGCGTCTGGGTCTACTACATTCAACCACATGTTTTTGCATTTTTTGTCCACAACAGCAGTTGATGTGGCGTTCTTCGTAGGTTGGTAGGCCAGTCGGCTGGCTGTTGACTGTTGAGTGTGCTTGTTGGTTGGGCATTCGACAAACCGCCGAGTCTGATAGCTGGCTGGCCGGCCAGCTAGTTTCTGGGTGTACTGGTTTTCAAAGTTGGCTCAGCAATTGTTCGCAAAAAATTTAGTTTTGCACATTTTATCGTTGCATTGCTGTATTTCTGTTGTTGTTGTTGTTTTTTTCTTGTTTTTGTAGTTGCGCAGATTAAAAGAACGTGTGTGTACGCGTCGCCAGACTGAGATGGTCAGCGGTTGGCTGGCTTGTTTTCTTGTTGGTCTGGCACCTCAGCGAAAGGGGGAAACAAAATGCGACGAATTATTAACCCATCAAGATTTATCTATTCCATATGATTGATTCGACTATTCAGTGGCGATTTATAAGCGATTGCGGCTATAACAAATTTACTCAGTCAGTCAGCGATCAACATTGGTGCTTACTTATCGATTGGGTGATTATTGATTGCTCGATAATTGATTTGGAAAAGGCGAGCAAATGCATACGTCCATGCGAATAACATTTTTTCAATGCGGTTAAATTTTGCTGGAGAAAAATTAAATATTTTCTTGTTATGTAACGTGTGAACACTAAATTTGATGCGGTTGATATGTAAATGAATTTGTTAGAGGAGTGAAATGTTAGCTGTTAGATAATTTTAACCTATAGTCCAACGGATTTAGACGATGTTTTTTTTTATATGATCAAGATTATAAAGTAGGTAGTAGGTGATTATGGTATACAGCTCAGAATGTGTTCCAGAGGACTTCAAAAGAACCAATACTTTCCGTCATGTAAACAAGGAAACGATTGAAATATTCTTAACGTCACTTTTGTTGTTTTTAATAATATTATCAGTTTTAACTAGTCAACACTAGTATTCGATCAATATGATCATTTCGAGTATGTACTAAGAACACCTTAGTTCAGAAATATTAAAAAATATGTCTGCCAACGAAAATTCAGATTAAACGCATTAACCCAGTACATAATTTCGCGAGCTAGAACCCTTCCAAAAGGCCTTCTTTAGAGTCAAGAGCCCTTCTACTCTGCATTCCTTTCTCTTTAATTTCTTGCATGGAGTGGAACAAATTGATTAAAGTTCATATCAAAATTGATTTATTGCAATCTAAAATATATACCTAAACTCCTTTGCAATGATAAATAACACAAACTTACACACTCACTTAAATTGTAAATAGAAAAGGCTCTTCTAGAAGTCATACAGGGAAGCCACTTTTTCAACCCTTCTTGGGTAGGCCTTTTAGAATCGCTTCACTTAAGAAGGCCTACCTAAATTGTCTTCTGGGAAATTAATGCTTTTAAATGATATTCGCAACGTCAGCTAAAGCTCATCAAATAAAGCGGAGCGATGTCTGCAAAGCGCACACATGCAGATATGGAATGAAAAAAAAAAATTAAATACCGCGAAAGATTATTCTGAATGTACGCATATGAACATACACTAAATCTGCGCAAATGTATTTTTATATATATACATATGTATTCACACATATATTTATGATTATATTACCACAAGCCAAGCAGCGGGTTAATAGTGATTTGAGTATTTCTCAGTCATAGCTCCAGTCGCTTACCAGGATGCAAAGCAATTAAGAGAGGTAATTAAAATATAATTACATATTTAGTTGTATGTGTGCACCAATTTGTGAAGAGGATCCCTGCTGCATGAAGCAACTCGTTCCAAATTTTCAGTTTGCCTAGGTTAAATATTTAGTTCGGATATAAATTAAACCTACCTGTATTTTTGAACCAAAATCGAACTAGTCTAAGGTAACGCATAGGTGGTTAAAATCTATCGTAAAGGCGTTACAGTGGAATTGATATCCATTGCCTACGGTGGCATCGCTTTGTTAGAGTCACTAGTTGCTTGGATGCGAAAGAGATTTAACGCCAACTAGACGTGGTTACAAATGCATTTGAAGTGAACCAGATCAAAAATAACTGGAGATTTTCGCTACAGGGTTATTGTAGGCTCGTTATGTAATTAAACATGCAAACATATGTATATACATACTTGTTTAAATACATACATAAATTGCGTTTTGTAACAATTACAGCTGCCGTTTTGGAGATCAACATGGCGAAATAGTATGTTTGACTTTCCTTTCCGATGTTCAGATTTATGTGAGCTGCCTCCAAAAATTTTAAACGTTTTTAATCAACTAATTGTATTTATAAAAAACTAGATTTTTTTTTTAGGTATTTTCAAATTGGCCCAACTCACGTAAATCTTAATATTTTTCCAAAATATTTTTTGGCGGATGTCTTTAAATATAATACATGTTATAATTCCGGTGGAAAACTCGCAACTTCTTTTGGTGAGATACCCTAATGTATGTGCATTAGATAGTAAATAATAATAAATTTTATTATAAATTAAAATAAATAATTTTATAATTCCGATGGAAGATCAACATCATGATTTTTCAATTAAGTATTGCACCCTAATGTACATATGTATGTGTATATAGATATCTAACTGGTAGAATCCCTGTGCGGTTTTCATGAATTGTATTTTTGGGTTTCGGCAACAAAGCCACCGCGGTGTGGGTTAGGTTAAGTCCTTTGTGGAACGCCGCGAGCCGATTATGAATGCGGCTAATTTCAATGCCTTGAAACTCCTAGAGGATTTAGTCTCACAAAGGCTGGGCAGTCTAATGCCAAAAGCATAGAGGCCTACCAGAGCCCTTACCAATAGCTAGAACTAAGGCTTTGCAGGCGTAAGTAGCTCCTCTAACCGACCTATCCACCCTTGCCTTTCGTTGGCAAGTCATCAGCCCTTCGGTACCTACCCTTTAGAAGTTCAACGTCACAAATTTGAAGACAGCGGGAAAAATTATCTTTTTTTTACTTTAATCTTGAAACTATGAAAATCGAGATGTTACAAGATGCACTAAATTAATTTAATGACGAAAATTCATAGCAGATTTATAGCACACACACGCACCCGTAGTGGTTTGAATTTGTCGAAAATAGTTTCGCTATTTTTAGTTTTTTTCCTACAGGGAATAGCATGCAAATTTAGACACATAAAAAAGACACACAGACATGTGTACATGTGTAAATGTCCGTAATAAATCGTTTCGTTTCACTTTACCTCATTTATAGGATGATTAAAAAGTTGGGAAAAGGCATTTGAAAAGTGCAACAACCAACAAACTCCATTACTCTTTGGCACTCTTCCACTGAACTACTGCAGCGTTTTAATGTTTTTTAAGCACATTGTGGTCGTATGCACATACATGCATACATATGTATGTACATACACATTTGTGAGCTAGTTTGCTGTGCACTGAGCCCCGCTCACTAGGAACGAGCTGGCGTTTGATCGCTGCCCCACAAGTGGTCCATTCATTTGTCCAATTTTTCTTGTTACTTTTCTTTTACGACTGCCTACTTTAATTACCCACTATTCCATTTTAATTGTTTTTCTTCTTAACATACACACACATGTACATATACATATATGTACATATGTATGTATGAATGCATCTATGAATGTAAATATGTTTAATGGAAATTTTGTGAATGCCAATGAAATTAAATAACATTACATGAGTTAGAAGAATTATTTAGTTAAAGTGGAACTTTTGGGGAATTCTCTAAACTGTCCAATTATTCAGAATGTTTTGCACCAAATTTCGATATTTGATACACACAGTATCCAAACGATAGGAACTTTTTTTTATTGTCAGTCGTCCACCTCCAAGCATAATTCTAGTATTAAACAGAAGGTAAGACGAATATATTAACTAAATAAAAATAAAAAAAAATATACCGACCTAATGATGAGCACCTCGTTTTTCTGTTGTGTTGTTTGATTCCTTTTGTGTGCAGTATTTTAGCGACAATTTATCAAAGTGCATTTTTTTTCTCACACACGTCAACAAATATCAAACAACGCAATTTGTAATAAGCGTTTTTGGCGCTGGATGTCAGTAACTGTCTAACAACTATGTATATATGTACATGCATGCATACATAACTACAACAGCATAAAAATGTTGACGCACGACCTTGGTTTAGCCGCAAATGCCTCCAAAGGTGACGACCTCGATTTTGTATTATTTTACTCGTACTTACACATATTTTGTGTTCAAATTAAAGTATGTACAAACAAAATCATACATACATACATACATACATATGTATGTTGCATGAAGTTATAAGTTGAAAATACATATGAATTGCGAGTTACAAATAGCATGTAAATATGTACATCCGTATGTATGTTTTTTTTTAATGAAATGAATGCATGTTTTTAATGTTTGTATATGCACAAGGCAATCCACAAATAGTAATGCAAATATTTATTATAAATTGCCTCTGGTGTGCATTATTATTATTGCTAAAATTAAAAAAAAAAAAAATACACGAGAAATGTTTAAGTGAAAAATGCACAATTCTTTGTTTATACACATTTTGTGAGCGTCCCAGTCGGCTTTATCTTTGGCTTAGGAGGCTGTATATTAGAAGTTGTTCCAATTACGCTGCCATTCGATGGCAGAAGAGAAGGTGTTTCCTAGGCATGTTTTTCCGGTGCAAATCCAAATTTGAACTGTGCCGTTATTATCTAAGTGAAGCTGCACCAGAAGGCCTTAAAACGTTGGCCATTCCATATATGTAAATTCAAAATAAGTAATGAATCGAGCAAGGACCGCCATTCGCTGTAAAAGATCAGAAATTTAGGCTCCCAGAAGGCCTCTATTTACTTCTTTTTTCGACATGGGCATTTCCGAGAAATAGTCAACCAAAAACGAAAAAATGTGTTGAGAGAAATATACTTTTTTTGGTCCTTGAGTGTATATTAGGGTGGTCCTTAAAAATACCAACATCTAAGTTTTATGTGGAGCACCCCTTTAATTTTTTTCTACGTACAAAATAAAGACATCCACGAAAATTTCAAAATTTTAAAATAATTTTTAAGGTACCAGGGTTAAAAAAATTGAGATTAAGAAAAAACGCTCAAATTACATTTTGGCCCGATCAACAAAAGAACGACGTAATGCCTGTTCATGTAGTAAATAGTTTTCAAAAATTATCAAAAACTATTTAGTTTCGGTGTTCATGTACCCAAAAAAAAAACTTGCAAAATTGGGGAAATCGAGAGAGAAAATTGACAGTGCTCTAGGAGGGGAAGTTGCAAATTTTTACTGGACAAATGTTTACCAGTAAAAACTTGCAAGCAAATTATTTATGGGGTTTTTATTGTTGAAATTGACATTTTTCTCTATGAGAGCGAGTTCTCAGAAATTAAGTAATTGGAGAGTTGCGGGCAAGTTACTGGATAATAGTTGTGTTCATGCAAAAATTATCCAGTAACTTGCCAACAACTCTGCAGTAACTTAATTTCTGAGTATTCGCTCTGATAGAAAAAATATTTAAGAAAGTACGTGCACGTAAATCTAGTAATAATTTGCAAGTTTCAAGAACAGCTGTTAAATTTTGTTTGGTAATTCGCAGCAACTTTCTAATAAAACAATATATTTTATATTTAAATAGGTTTATTTTGTCAATTTCAACTATAAAAAACGCATAAACAATTTCCTGATTAGTTTAAAGTTCATCCAGCAATATGCGATCAGTTACAAGTAAAAATTTATCCATTAAAAATACAGTAAAAACTTGCAACTTCAGCTGTCATTGTCGCTCTCTCAATTTACGCTACTTTGCAAGTTTTTGGTTACGAAAACGCCAAAACATGAATATTCGTAACAACTTTTGCTCGGTCTTACTGTAAAGACGGTAAAAAAACACAACTAATTTTTACATGCACAAACCTGTAGTTTAACTGTCTTTTCAACGAATCGGACCTGAAAGTTCAGCAAACAAAAGCTTTTGAATGCCCATAGCAAAAAAAAAATATGTTTTGACCTCAGAAAGTCCATACTAACTCTCCCCTATGCACGTATTTGTTAGTATTTTTCGATGTTATTATTTGTAAGCCAATGTTATTTACAGCTTAGGGAAAATTAAAAAAATGCTGCACGCATTCCGAAAAAAACTTAAACAAATTAGAATCTTTGGAGCTTAGTATTGCATTATGCAACCATTTGACATGAATGACTATGAATAATTTTGAATAATGTGTAAAATTTATCAGATTTCCATTTTTTCCAAACTTCATAAACTTTTTCGCAAAATTTTGAAATTTTCGCGGATGCCATTATTTTGTACGTAGAACAAAATAAATGGTGCCCCCCATACAAACATTAGATGTTTATATTTTAAGGACAACCCTAGGGTACATAAGTGTGTACATAAGTAGTTGCCTTGATTCACATCAACAAAAACAAGTAATAGAAAATAAATTGCCTGAAAAACAATTTACTAACTTCAATACCTAATTTTCATAATAAAGTTGTCTTCAATTAAGTAAAGAAATAATATAGGAAAATGGCGCTTACCTCGCTTGTTTAAAAAGCGTGAAATTGCCTTCAACAGTTAGTGCAGAAAAATCCGACAAAACGCCAAAGCTGACAAACGATTGTTTTGATTCTGCAAATATTTGTTAAGCCAACGGGTGCATTTACAAACATACATACACATTTATTTACACATTGCAATGCATGCATGGGCATGTACATATGTTAACTACATATGTAAGTATGCAAGTTCTACACACATAAGTATGTATGTTTGTACATATGTATATTTTTTAAAAAGAGTTCTAATTAATTATTTTGCGTTTTAATGTTTTTGTTCAGAATTAAGTTTGGTTAACTCAGTGTTCTTATTTTTTAACTTTATTGCATTTTGCAATCATTTTTACTATTGCCTCTCGAATTCCAAAAATTAGTCTCAGTCCACTTGCAAGCATTTTATTGCACACTTTGATGTGGCGCGGTGCGCGGTGATCAATGGCTTGTTCGCCTTTAATGACTGTTGCACAGCCAGTTTGCAAATTTTTGATGCACTTTAATTCTATAGCCTTTTAGTGCGGCTTTTGGTGGCTGCCGTTTTTATAGCTTGTTACTCTTGAAATCGCCGTCACTTTGGTGCACAAAACCGACTTTTTACAAAAATCACATGTATGCATATGTTTGTATATATTCACGTTCTAAAAGCATTCTAAGTATTTAATTCAATAGTTTTTTGCATAAAATTATGTGATTTTCTGTTGTTTTTTTTTTTTTGCACCTGGCTTTTCAGCTTAACCCAATTTCGCAATGAAAATTTTTAATTACATATTTTGCTTTGTTTTTAAATACATACATATGTATCTATTCTCTTTTATCATTCACCTTTGTTATTTTAATTATTTCCGCAACATCGTCAAAATATTTGCTATTTGCAGCAATGTGCGTTCGATGGTGGCGTTCGATACGCTTCGTTTACATTGAAATCCACCACAGCTTTTGTTTGGTGTTTAATGTTGTTTGGGGTAAATATGTATGTACGATTATTTCACTGCTGGTTGCAACAGAACAGACACATCACAATTTGCGAAGCTGCTGTTGTCGTTGTTGTTGTTTTCGTTGTATTTGTCATGTATTACTCTTGTTATACATATGTATGTTTGTATGTATATATGCATGTATGTACGTGCTAATGTAAATTTGGTTATATTTTCCGCCAACCGAATTTCCACCTGCGATTGGGTTGAAATGTAACCGTCAACTGAACACTGAGCCAGAAAAGCGAATGAGCTGAGCTTGTGGCCTTAGCTTGTACCAACTTCAGCACCGACATCAACAGCGAAGCTGGAGCTGAGCTCGGGTTACATTGGGCGGCCCGAGCGGCAGCTATGTATGTACATACGCGTTGTCGCCAAACAGCATTTCTTCCACCACCAAATCGCTGGCGTGGATGGTATCACAAAAAATACTCTCACACCATTGAGGTATTTATTCTTCGTTTGACCATCTATAGTTCTCTTCGTTCTGCAATTCACAATGTTGGTCACTTCCCATTTGGCTTTTCTCTACTCATATTCAAGCCGGCACAAAAAAAAACGCATAGCCATTCCTCATCAACGATGAGCTTTGCTTTGGGCCTTTGAATACATACCTCGTACTCGTGTACGGTACGTATTTGTTTCCACTTTAGCTTTTTTTTAAGTTATTTTTGGTCATCAATTGCAGCTTTAATGCACTTCTCGGAATTTATATTTTCTAAGCTCTTTCATTCCAATACATGTAAGGTTGTAGATATTTAGGTGTTTTTAATTTTTGGTTCATATATTTTGAAAACCATTCACTCCTTATTTGAACCCCTAATTTAGGGCTTGTTGGCATCCTAACAAGTTTTTCATTAAGCTTCATTAAATTTACAATTCAAAAAAATTAAAGATATCATGTTTTGGCTTTGAGATTTAGCATGTCCGTTTTAATCTCTTTTAAATCCGCACGATTTATGAATAAACCTAAGCAGATTTTTGGGTGTCAAAGAGCTCAGGTGTTCGTCTCTCAAGGCGGATCAGAAGCACATGTCTCATCCCCTTCAAGACAGGATGGGCAAATGGAGTTGTCATGTACGCCTATCACAGTCAGGTGTTTGTGCCCCATGAAGTGACCAGTCAGCAGTCCAAAAAGATGTCGTGGACCACGATGGCCGTGAGGATTGCAATTACCTCAGCCTGGAAGACCGAAGTATACTCTTCAAGAGAAAGGCGAAGCTTATCCTATTAAATTCGATAAAGACGCCAGACCCTGAGCCAGAGTCAGTTTTGGGGCCATCAGACATTGTGTGAAGCCGGGCTCAATGCTGGTATTAAACCAGCATTTAGCCTCAGGGAACTCAACATTATATCGAGCCCTAACCGCTAAAATAACGTAAGCGACATTTTTTTCAAAATTTTCTTTTTGATGCAGAAATATTCCTAGAGCATCTAGATGCATTCCTGCATCAAAAAGAAAATTTTGAAAAAAATTTCGCTTACGTTATTTTGGCGGTTAGGGCTCGATATAACCTCTTTCAACACTTACAAAAAATAATGTTGAAATTCGTTTTATTTGCCTTTAAAAAAAGTTCGGGCTACCTTTTTTTCCTTTTCACTATATTAGATTTTAACAAAAAAAAAAGAAATTTAGCCCATCATGCGTCGGACTTCCATACCTCAGCTGGCAGGCCATCAGCTCCAGCAGGTTTGTTTTTTTTTCTTCAGCCACGAAATCTATATTCGTAACTTTGCTTAGTCAGACGGTGGGACATAGCTTTCCCCGACATCGACTGGGGTCTCGTCGTCATCTCCTTCAGTGCTCTCACTGCTTCTACCATTCAACAGGGTGGAAAAGTAAACTCTCCATGTGCTGAATTCTTTCGTAAGTCACAAAAGTTTCTAATAAAAAACGCCTCACTTCCCTCTTCAGTTTCCTATATTGGTACTACATTTGTTTCCCGCATTGCGCCCGATCAAATCGTCGCTACCATGTCAAACTATCGAATGTGCGAAAATGCCTTTTCAATTACGATACCTTGCGCATTCGTTTAGAATGATACGCAAGTTGGCAAATCGTCCAGTTTCGAGTCTTCTTGGAAACAGAGGATATTGGCTCTAACAAACTATAGAGTTCCACACCTTTTCCTAATGACAACAACATTTTTTAAAACAGTTTTTCGCTCCCCTGAAAAGTTCCCATTTTCGCATTCGATAGTTTGACATGATAGCGACGATATCTTGGCCCTGTACGTATCTTTTTTTCCGTTTGTATATATGTACATATCGGTTTTCTGCAGAGTGCTCTAAGAGAGGTATTTGGACACTCCGCCCTGCTTTTCCATTGGAGAGGGTACGTCCGCTGAGTTCAAAAAATGAGAGGCTCGAAAGTAGTAATATAAATTTTGGAGGTTTAATCAAAGTTTCCAGTTAAGAACGTTTTATAACTTCGAGAAAGTTTTCAAATCAAATACATTTTTTTGCACAGCAAATAGTTTTTAATTTATTAGTAGTGGTTGCAAAAGCTACAAATCTGCTTACCACTAATTTGAGCCTCACTCAAGATTCTCGGATTATCTGTACAACCAGCGCTTCGGAGCGGAGAGGAGCAAAGTAGCAAGGTGCAAAAGATTTTAGCTAAAGGGCTAAAAGAATTCATCATGTGAAATAGCAACAAGGCATTAAATCCTTGTCCGTAAGGATGACAAATTCAATGCTTCCCGTAATAGCTTTCGAAGGAGCTGCAGAGTTGCATAAAACCTATACTCAATTATCGTTGGAATATGCTAGGTTCCGAAGAATTTGCGTCAGGTGTCTGGAATATCACATTGACAATAGGACATTTTCTATTTATACCATGGCCCAACTTTCGAAAGATTGGCCCCTAGGGCCAATTTCACAATGCGTAGTTAACTCAGAATCGGGAGTTAACTACAGAATTTTGTACTGAAAATCTCTAGTTAACTGTCGATTCTGAGTTAACTACGCACTGTGAAATTGGCCCTAGGTGAGATTTCACGGGTCAGCTAGACTAACCTACAGGCGCATTAGTAAACCAAACTTTACTAAATATCGTCGGTTGGCGCGCAATACCTGGTATCCGCCAAACGCAATACCACGGATGATGTGGCACAGACATTTTTTTTTCGTTTGTGCCTATTCCACAAATTTAATGGCATTTAAATAATTAAACTAGAAGCTCATATTTGGTAAATTCAATTAGAAATTCATTCAAATATTTTGACAAAATTACCGAGTACAAACTACAAGTTTTATATTTTTTTCACCTTTCCGAAAATACCGTTACATGGTAAGTAGGGGTGGTTTCGCCCCTATTTCAGACATCTTCGAAAGTAGTTAGACTTAAAGAGATAAACTCCCATTTTCTAAATTTCATAATAATGTTTCTTCTTTTCAGGGTATTGTTGTGAGTCCTTAAATTTCCAATTATATATCTAAGTTTCAGTATTTCTGAAACTTACCGATATATGAAATGTGGGAGTAATTTAGTCCGACTGATTTATGTATGTAACAAGTACAATAATTGTGCCGAGTTTGGTAAAAATTGACGGAACGGTGCCACGGCCATTTTTCAAAAATTTGTTATACACGTTTTTTTTGCCGCAGAATTATTGCAAACATTAATTTTGAATAAAGTCGCTTCAGTAGTTACTGATTTATCGAAAATTTCGTATTTCTATAAATTACCGCTACATTGCATATGGGAGTGGTTATTGTCCGATAAAAAAAAAAATATGCTGACCAGGGCCAATATCTGTGGCAAGTTTGGGAGAAATCGGTGGAGCGGTAACCAAGGTATACCAATTTTTACTCGTGTATATATGTATGTTTCTAAAGAGATAATATTACTTTAAATAAAAGTTTTATTTCGCAGGCCGGAAATTGGGATTGTTCAATTTATTTTATAAAGATAGGATATATGAATTAGCGACAATTTATCGATGTGTCAACTACTTTAGCATCAAAAACCTCGACGATTGTTATCGGTTCGCCAAAAAGAAGCTATCGATATATTCGAAGAATTTCTTATCCATGCGCAGAGTAGTTTTCCGTAATATTTTTTGATTTATGCTGTTTAAAAATGAATCAGTTTGAGAAAAAAGAAGTCATACAAGCCATTCTTATTGCGGATAATAATGTGGAGCAGCTGCAACCGTTTTCCGCTGAAAATTCAACGGTAAGATAGAATCTTTGGTCACAAAAAAAAAACGTTCCTATGGGCAGCCACGTATCAGAATTTTCATTATTATTTCCAAATTTCAGGCGCTGTTGCCTTTGGTGAATGTGCCACTATTAGATTACGCCTTGGACGCTCTCAACCGCAGTGGCATTGAAGAAGTGTTCGTCTACTCAAGCCTGCAGTTGCAAAGTGTGCGGGAGCATATCAAGTAAGGCGCACATTTTATAACGCGCGAACAGCTATTTATCCCTGATTTTTCAGAAATGGTATTGCATCACTCAGTTCATGGTCAATAAACATGACAGTGCACGTGATTGGCGGAGAAGGATGTCGTTGCTTTGGTGATGCTATGCGCGATTTAGATGCGAAGGCTTTGATTCGTGGAAACTTCATTTTGCTCGGCGCGGATACGGTGACCAATGCAAATTTACGGCCAATATTTGAGCAACACAAGTAAATAAGCACAAACTTATAAAACAAATCAAACTGCTATACCATTAACATTCTCTTCAGAAAAACTGTTAAATATGACAAAGGCGCCGCCGCTACGTTGGTCTTTAAAGAGGCCGCCACATGCAACGTACGTACAGGCAACGAAATCATGATTGCTGTTGACCAGCAGAACAATCGGCTTCATCATCACCAAAGGTTGCGACTACATAGCAAGGAGTCACAATTTGAGGTGCCGCTGGAAGTATTCCTTTATAATTCTGAAATGGCGCTAATGCATAATTTAATTGATCCACAAATCGCTATCGGGTCACCATCTATGCTTTCTTTATTCAGCGACAATTTCGATTTCGAAACACGAGATGACTTCGTACGTGGTATTTTAATTAACGAGGAAATTCTCGACAGTCGTATATATGTTTCGTTGTTGCCGCGTGGACAGTATGCACGGAAGGTGAATAACTGGCTTACTTACAGCATGGTTAGCCAGGATGTAATGAACCGCTGGGCGTACCCACTTGTTCCCGACATGGGGTTAAATTGTCTTGCTCAGCAATATGTATATCTAAAAAATAATATATACAAGAGTCCTAAAGCAACGGTGATAAAAGCAACGTTGAGAGAAAATGTAGCCGTGCAAGCAGGCAGCCAGATAGAAGCAGGCACAACAGTGAGCTGCAGCGTTATTGGCAAAAACTGTAAAATCGGCAAAAATTGTGTGCTTTCAAATGTCTTTCTTTTGGATAGTGTGAACGTCGCCGATGACTGCAAGTTAGATTGCTGTGTAATAGGCTTTGGCTCAAAGATTGGTGCCGGAACTGTGCTCACTGAAGGTGCTGTAGTGGGCGCAAAATGCATTATACCCTCAGGAAAAACTTTAAAAAATGTAATTGTAAAAAATGCTTTGGACGATTACGGTAAGTTAGCTCTTTCTTTAGACGCGAGTGGCGACACATTTTCTTGTATTACAATAGATGAATTGGTGGAGAAGCTGGGAGAGAAAGCCTTCATAATAGAAGATAAACAAGATACACAACCTACATATGCATCCGATTCAGAAGATGATGCGCTGCCGGCTGCAGCTACAGGCATACCAAAAGTTTCTAAAGTGCCAACTACCTGCGACGAGAGCGACTACACATCGAGCAGCGATGATGATGAGTCCCGTTCAGTAACACCACTCGTCGATGATACAAATAGTAAACGTTTACGTTTTATTAAATTTCTACTAACACTAATACTACCTCTTGCTATTGCTATTGCTACCCATCTTACTTTGCTGCAGTATTTTTGGCGGAAGTGATGGATTCACTGGCTCGAGGTTTCCAAGAGAAATCCAACCCAGACTTCCTTATCCTGGAAATCAATTCATCTCGGTACGCGTATAATATGTCACTCAAGGAAGTGAATTTCTACGTGGTGAAAGCGATATTCAGTCTTCAAGATATCAAAGAGCCCGCAAATCAAAATGTTCTGTTGCCATCAACAATGTTCTGAAGCAATTGGGACCAGTCATGTCGAATTATATAAAAACCGAAGACGCCATGTTAGAGTGCCTAAAGGCATTAGAAGTATCCATAATTCTATTTAAAGGTGCAATTTTAATTATTTCTTTCGCTTAGGACATTTATGAGGAGAACGAATATGTTCGCAGCAAGATATCCAAAGTTGTACACTACTTGTATGATAAGGATTTCGTAAGTGAAGACGCTATCATTGCATGGTATGAATCAACTCGATGCTGAAGACCACCACGCTTACGTCAGAGTCTGAAAGAGCTCATCGAATGGCTCAATCAATCTGAGCGAAGAAGAGGATGACCACGATGAGGAGGAAAGTGATTAGAAGAGTGATGAACGCTAAGAAATTTTAAGTTTATGTTTTATTTTTTATAAATAAAAGAATTAACACACAAAAGAATCGACAAACAAAACCAATAAACTAAATAAAAAAAACTAGTAATTGTTAAAATATTGTTAATTATTAATTCATTAGTACTATTTTTGTAATGTTATACAGTTCCGTTCCGTACATCCATTTTCGTAGAGTAATATTTCTAAGTGTATTTTTCGGCTCCAGAAATTTATCTATCAGGTCCGCCGGCTGTTGAGATGGTTGAGTTTCCCATCATCACACTATTATTGGCGGCCAGCATGCGCACATGATGCAAATGAATCTGTACATTTTTCTGAAAGGTTTCTACATTTACGCCACACAAACTGGAACGCACTTCTTCGATGCAACCTTCGAGCACTTTCGAAACTTCAGCCGAATTGCCATCATTGCCCAAATGTGAAGCGACAAGCAGCACAGTTGCAAGGTTTTTAATGAGCCCAGTACGGTCTTATTTTTTACTGTGCCCTGATTATTGCGCTGCACTGCATCTTCGGCGGCTTCGCGGCACTTTTCGCGCAGATATGAGGGGGCGAGCATTGCTTGCACTTGCGGATCGCGTGTTAAATCGCCTGCGAACGCCTGCACATCATTAAGATAATCCTGCATATCACGATTCATTTTCTCCATCGAAATGACAATTGAGGCATAGCGCCTTTGGAATTCTTCGCTCAACTGTGGTACTGTCTCATTTGTATTTTGCGACTCATCTGAGGATGAATTTGAATTGTGTGCGGCTGCGAGTTGCTGTGAAGCTTTCAATTCCGCTTCGTTGTTCATTTCGCTGAGGCGTTGTAGTTTGGAACGTTTGGAGGCTAGAGCGCGTTTCAAGCGCACCAGAGTCTCCAGCAGTTTGACCGGGTAGCCGTTGATGTTATCGCGTCCTAGTACCGGGTCCTTGAATGGACTTTCGATTACCTCCTGCGCCAGCACTGGGTCACTCTTGTTCAAATTCATGTTGAGTGCAGATCGGACGTTGCGCATGTTGCGCAGTGGCGAAGAGCTGACCCCATTGAATATGCTCATCAAGTTAGGCCTACTGTCCCTTGTGATGCTCTGCAAAGGAAGCATTTCGTGGAAATTCTCCGAGACGATTTCAAAGTCTGGTATAGAGTGTGTACCTAGCCCGCTTCTGTCGAACGTAATGCGGTATGTGGAGTTCATCGAATCGTAGGCGTCTACGGTGCCGCTGAAAATACCATCTTGTGGCACACGCAATCGTGCCGTCACCTTGGTGCCTATGGGCAGCGGTAGTGGTATCTTTTCCGGTAAATCACGAACGAAGTTTAAATCCTTAATGTCGCCCGACCTACGACTCTGTATGTAGCGTATCTTTTGGCGGCGGCTTTCAAGCTCACGTCTTTCCTCTTCGAAAAATGCTTGCGAACAACGCCGAGGTTTGCCCATCAATGCGCGAATTTTCCGCCACTCGGCTCGATTTAACTGGCGCGTGCATAGATTAGGAAAAGATTCTGACAAGCATACTTGAAAATCGTTTTCACCCTCAAAGAGCGCTTTATCGAGAAACGAATAGAACCACTCAAATATTACCCAGCGATGAGCTTTGGGAAGTTTCAACAAATTGCGCAAACGTAAGCCGATGCTCTGACCGATCTTCTTATCAGCCGGTATAATGTGTGCCACTGTGCCGGAACTGCTGCTGTTCGAGGCGATTGGTATGCCACTGTGGCGTGTGCTCGATTTGGGAGTGGTATTTGTCGATGAGCTGGCGCCACTTGTGTGACTGCTGCGTGTCGGAGTGGTCACCTCAGTGCTTTTTTTCTTCTCATCTGAGCGCATGTAACGTGAGACGACGCCTGTGCGTTTCTTCAGAACCTTGGTGGGTGTTTTATGGGGCGAAACGCTTGCCTTGTGTGGCATTTTGCGTGGTGAGAGACTCATCCGGAGTGGCTTGTCATCGTTAATGATGTCGTCATCGAAGAAGAAGCGGTTTCGCTTGCGTATGCGGGCAGGCATACCGCGTGCGTTCAACATTTGTATAGGTTGCTGCGGTTGCGGCTTGGGCGGTGGTGCCGAGCCAACACGACGCAGGCCCAAAGTAGCCAAACTGAATGCCGGCGGTTCGATGTGTTCATCATCTGAGAAGGCGGGACTCGAAGCTTTGCGGGTCTTCTTCGACAGCGTTTCCGATTCGTCCGACATTGTTGGGCAAAATTACGAGGATGCAATCTAAAAGTATGAATAATTTGTTGAAGTTAGTCTATGTTCATATGTATGTATGTATGTATGTATGTATGTATGTATGTATGTATGTATGTATATGGTTTTGAAGTGAAGTGGAAACTCTTGAGAGGCTCCCAGTATTGAGATAAACTTAGTTAAGTTAAGATTTTAAATATGTAAATATGTACAATAAAATCCGCTTAACTACCTCCCCTGGAAATGCTAACTTCGAAGGTACTTACGCGGGTTGTGTACGCTAAAAGGATAAATGGCAAGGATAATATATTTATTGGGGCCAGGAAACTGAGTGTAGGGTATCCAAGCTAGGTGATTTAGGCAGATTTTACTGTAATAAGTATGTACTGAAACTGAACTATAACACTATACGGCAAAATAACCTTTTTCCGGAGTATTGGACCAAACCAATTGTTTTTTTGGAGAGATTGACTCATAAGTAAAAAAAGTAATTTCTCCGTTTTTCGAAGTTACCCTCTGAAATCAAGTATGAGCCTTCGAAGTTCAAAATTGGACCTTTGGTATGTATGTAAATAACTAAAAAAGTAAAAATATGGACGTGGCCCGCCTTTTGCTCTTATTTAAAAGGTATATAACTTTTTTTGTGCAAACTTATATTACAGGTACTATGTATAAGGGGTCAAAGGTCAGATATTCGAAAAATTAAAATTATGCTGGATTTCCACTAGGCATTAAATGGCAAAAATGACAAATGACAAAGTCAGGCATTAAAAGAAAATTGTTTCATTACATTAAAAAATGATCATTAAATTCATTTCCACATGGCATTTTTATAAATGGCATACATTTTTTGTCATTACAATGCCTAGTGGAAATTCAGCATTATACTTATTTAAAAAAAATTTGAACTGCCGAAACGCCACTAGTCATTTAAATGACAAAAATATATGCCATTTAAAAATGCCATTGAAATTTCTGACATTGAATGCCCGAAATTGCTTGTACATTGCTGCGCCAAGAGTGGATTAGGAAACACAATTGAGAAACCTCTGGTTTGCAGCTTAAGTCTTTTGTTTTTAACTTTATTTCTATCGCTTTAAATAAATGCAAGGCAAAAACGTATACTCCCAGTAAATAGATTAGCAGACTTTTTTGACACTCAGTATGTAAAGTTTTGATTTTGTTTGTTAAGTATTAATTATTATTATTATTTTTTTAATGAAGCATATTATACGTGACAATCCGATTTTAAAATGTTATTAAAATAAAAAAACAAAACATATCAACAAAGAGGCGTGCTATTCTTATCAGCCTCATTGCGAGTGACGTGCCGAGTGTTTTTCGACAGACGAGTCGTATATAAAATTGCATGGCATTGCCTAAAATTTTGAGCCGACTAGTGTATTAAAACAAGAAAAATTTTGACAATTATTAACTTATGCACTCCAGATCAATTATATTATTTTTAATTAATTTAAATATTTTTTAAACTAATTTTTGTGAAATGAAAATAACTAAGTTTTTTTCCTAATAAATTGTTGTTATACTGATGGCTTCATAAGAAATATTCAGCCATTAAATAGCCATATCGAACTATAACCAAAATTTGGAGTATAATAAATATTTATTATTAACAATAATGCAGCATTATTTTTAGGATTCAGTAATTTTAAATTTTGTTCTGACTGCATAAACTCGTCGTAGAGTATCTGTACGAATCTTCATTACGAACGGATTCAGTGAAGGCTCTCTACGAATTTCAAATTTNATTCTGTAATAGCACTTTCGTAGATTTCACGAAAATCGAAGCTACGATGGATTCTGTGATAGTCTCGTTTATTTTATCTAAGAGAAGCCATTTCTAATAGATTTGGGTCGCTGAATTCGAATCTGAAATCAGAATTGCTTTGTCACCATTCTAACTATGCAGTTTTATAGCCCATTTAATTTTAGTACAACAAAGTGCAAGTTTGAATTTCCTTAAAAATAGCGTTGATTTTTGGCAATTTTTTTCACTCAGGTTCTTCCATATAAAGTATCTTCGACAATTATTTCTTGTATGGAGAAAATGAGCAAAACCTTCCCACTAAAAAAATTGCCAAAAATCAACGCAACTTTTTAGAAAGTTCAAACTTGCATTTTTTTATACTAAAATTGAATGGGCTAAAAAATCTGAATAGAAAGTTGCAAATTAGTATGCAAATTTATTGAATTTTTTGAGTTTTGCACAAAGTTTAGAGATTTTGTTTTTTTTTTGGTGTAGGACGAACTATATTTTTATAAAAAATATTATATATAAATATTTTTATCGAAAATAAATTAGAATACCAAACTTTGCATATATTGCGGCAAAATTCTCTGCGCCAATACTTTTGTCCGGCACTGTATACATACATAGCATTTCTCTTGCTTTATAATATGCCGTTAGACTTGCTCGAATGTCTTTATTCACCTAGAATTCTGAATTGAGGCAAGTCCACTATTGTCCATTTGCTTACAGCCTTTGAAAAAAAAAATTCACTGTAGTTTGATTGGCTGATTCCTAAGAATTGGGGCCGCCTAAGCGAAGTTTTAATGCCAAGACGGTTAGTTTGTTGTAGGTTGCAACTGAATCTGGTTGGGACTTGCAGTAAGATTGTTGTGTATATATTTGATTGAACACATTTTTAGTGTATGTACATAACGTCCCCCTTTTGCCAGAAACATGAATGTACAAATTTACTATTTTTGAGTTATTGGGTTGACTTGAATATTTCGGGGATATTCTATGGTATACCAAAATCCAAAATGCCATGCGTACACGGACACCACAATATTTTACAATCAGCCTCATTGCGTAAGTCGTAAATTAGGCTATATTCCGCATTGTCGACTGTCGTGCTGAAATAAATAAACGACGAAAATCGTCGAAAACTATGCACTGCTGCCAAGTTTTTCCGTTTTAATACACTAGTCGAGTCGCAATTTTAGGCAATGACATGGAATTTTCGATACGATTCAACTCTCGAAAAATGACTTGCCTTCGATACGACTCTCGTAATGAGGCTGAACGTCAATTATATGAACTGATGATTAAATTTTTCCAGTGGGGCTATTCTCTCTCAAACAATATCGTATCGCTAAACAATTGGGCAAATAAACAATTTGGTATTATTATTGGGAAACTCCTGCAGAGAAGCAAAGTTTTCCGATCGAAAAATATTCATTTTTAAGAACTATATACCATTTCTACGAAAAGTGGTAATTTTCCCATATAAAACGCATGGAAAACTTAGCGCGCTTTGAGCGACCTCTAAATATTTTGTGATTTCAAAATAAAAAAATAGGGGTATATTTTTTCGGTATAGAAGAATCCTAGGGGGTGGGAGCATAAGAATTCCGACTTTACTTTTTTATATGCATTTTTGGACCACCCTAATGTACATACGTCGAACTCGCTTGCCATTTTTAACTGAATAACAGCGTTTAGCCAAAATATTTAAAATGGTATTTTTCTGACATTTATTTCAAAATTTACTACAAAAAAAATTCAATTTGTGTAATTTGAAAAAAATGTATTGTATAAAATAAATGCGACAAAACGCAGTCCTTATCTATGTAGGCATAAAACTCCATATGGAAATTCCTAATTTTTCTTTCCAAAGTGAATCTTTTTGATTTGCTTCATTTATTAACCGGCTAATTAAAACTAAATTTAGATTACAATTATAAAAATAATGGAAACAAACACTGTCAATTCCGTTTCTTTCGGTATAATTAATTAATACTTTTATTGAGGGACATTTAAAAGTAAGCACAATACAATTTCGTTAAATTTGTTTAATTTAAGTTCATTAATACATAGTTTTTCTTCTTTTTTTTCTCGACGGTAATAAGTAATGCAATTTTTAAATACGAGGATACGAGGAGCCGATCGATTAGTTGTATACAATCGACAATAAAACTCCAAAAAACACTCGGAGAATCGGGTTTGAATTCATTAAAACATTTAATTTAAATTTATATAGATATAAAGGTATGTATGTATGTATGTATTTAGGTATGCGAGTATGCACTTGAATGCATACTTGCTTCAATTGCCTACATACAAATGTGGTTTTAAGATTTATTGTTTTTGTTTTCCTTGGATTATTCGTTTATTTTTAACCATGCTCCCACATAGTATCTCTTTTTTTTTTGATATTTTTCGAAATCAACACAGAAATATGTTTTAAAAAGTAATTTTACAAAAGAGCAAAACAAATTTCATTACTATGTATTGTATGTTTGTAAATATAATATAACAGTTTAACAAATATTAATAACAGCATTTACATTTTATTGGATTTTTGGGTAATTTCTCTTTTTACTAGTATCGTATTTTTATTTTTATTTTTATTTGTTTTTCTTTTTTCATGTATATAGTTTAGATAATGTATTATAATCATAGTTGTTTTTTTGTTTATTAATTTTATCATCAAATATATTTCGCATTTGCACTTGTTGTAGTTTCGTAGTTTTATATGTGGTTTATGTTTTTTTTATTTTTTTAATATTCCTCTATGTAGTACTGTAATGCAACCAACTTATATGTATGTTCGTATGTATATAGTGTGTAAGTGTGTGCATACAAAGGGTGCATTCCAAAACGTCAACGTCAGTCTCCTTTATTTCTAATCCTCTCACTAGACTGTAGAAATAAAAGAGACTGACGTTGACGTTTTGGAATGCGCCCATACTATGTGAATATGTGCGTACCACCGTTAGCCCTTTATTTTTTTAATACATTATTTATGTTTGGATGCTACATAATCTAGAAAATGCAACACAAACGCCATATCCCCCAGCGCGGACGAACAGCAGTCATAAGGGAGTTAGATGTAGATAAAACCTATTATGCAACATTTCCGAAAGACTGTGAAATTTTTACGCGATATCATAAAAAATCACTAGTAGCAGATTTTTTTATAATTTAAAATTTCTGCATGGTAAAAAAATCACCCATATGGTAATAATTTTACATACATACATATGTGTATATGTAAATTGAAAATAAAACAAGTAAAACATGTATGTATGTACGAAAGATAAAAACTAAATCAACAAAGAACAACCAAATTTATTATTTATATTTAGATTTTGCTTGTTATTTAAATTCTAAACTTGATTTTAGTATATTTTGCTTATGGTATATTTTGATGCTTTTAGAATTTTTTCTATTGGAAAATGCTACAAATTAATACACTTTATAAGCGTTTTCAGTTTTGCTTTCAGCAATTTCAGGAACCGTTAAGCGTATTAAGTCAAACTTGCCGTACACTTAAAGCGAATAAAATTGAATTTTTAGTTGGAGTTGGAGCAAAGTCATTACGTATGTTTTCAACTGAATGTTGTGGTACAGTTGTGTCAGCGCTGCAGTCATTCACACTTGCTAATTAACAACTGGCCGTTTAAATTTAGTACTAAAAAAAAAAAATCAAATAGGCGGCTTGTTTGAGTTTTGCTGTTTTTTTCAACAAGTTTAAGATGCAAGACCAAACTGTGCATTTTCGTAAGATTTTACTGTTTAACTTTCGCAGTTTAAATGGCCGCTCTAGCTGGTTTAAANATAAGCGTCACCGTGCGATTATTAATCCATACCAGTTTGGCTAGCCGCATCGGATTGAGGCGCGACACATCGGGTATGGGCGCTGTTGAGTAGCCTTTGGTGCAACGCGTTTGAGAATTACCCAACCCAAACATACCCGTACTCGTCTGCCAGAACGATAGTCTATTTTCAGTGCATGAATAGGATACGAGAAATTTGCCGTCGGGCGAGAAGGCCAGCGACGTTATAGGATGTGTGTGCGCCGGTATCATTTGGCACTTGTTCTGGCGCAGCTCGTAGATAGCTAGGTGGCCGTTGTGTGCGCCAACGGCAATGCGTCGACTTTGCGCGCAGTGCGATATCTGATTGAATTTGCATATCGAGGGACACACCTCGGCAAGGCCGCGTAACTTCAATTCATTATTGTCCACGCAGTGCAGCGTTATGTCCATAACCTCTACGAGAAGACTCGCGATCTCCGCTTGCATTTTGTCAATCAACATTTCAACGCACAGCAAAATTTCCGCCTTGGCCTTGAAAAGCACGGACTGTGTGAGCGGTTGATTGATGGACTGCGCATTCTGTTGCATTGTGTTGTAGCGTGCCACTTCACGTGCCATAGTCGTAATGAAGGCGGCTG
>NW_016160459.1:54455-64429 GCF_001687245.7 Rhagoletis zephyria | reverse complement strand
TCTGTTTACTATTTCCGCGAACTATTAGAACAGTCTGCTTTTATCTGTGCCTACAAAGAGANGGGTTTATAAGAATAATTCTGTTTACTATTTCCGCGAACTATTAGAACAGTCTGCTTTTATCTGTGCCTACAAAGAGAGATGAGTTTACTGTGTATTTCTGTCTGCGCAGTCTGCGCATGGGCCCGCTTGTATGCATTTTTTCGGTATTAAACCGAAACTGTGCATGTATGCATTACTCCGTTTTTCCATACGCATTACTTCGGTTTTCAACCGAAACTGTGCATGTATGCATGACTTCGTTTTTCACATATGCATTATTTCGGGCAGCGTTGCCAGGTTGACGTTTTTAACGTCATTTGGACGTTCTTTGTATCCTGTTGGCGTTTTTTGTGTAAAAAATGACGTTTTTTAACTTCCCAGTAATTTTTCTCTGTTACTAAATCTTGTAAGTAGAACTGATTTTAAATTATTATCTTAATAAATCTTTACAAGCTATGTGTTTTTCAGCAGCTGCTTCAAAAGATATTTATTCTTTGAACGCAGATGACTTAAATATGATGCATACCAAGCGTACGCGCATTTTTTTTTGGATTCTTGGACTAAGGATCCCGTGTTCAAAGGCTGGTTGTGTAAACACTTGAGGCTTCGAGGATTATTGTAATGTTTGCAATTGCACATTAAAAGCCAAATCAGGAAGAGCTGATCCCTTGCAACACGCACGCTCGCAAAAGCATCAAAAAGTCAGAAAAAAGTAGGAGACTTTTTTAAGACTTCATTGAAAATGTAATGAACGCAAAAAAGGCTGAAATATTGCTATGCTCCTTCTTAGCAGAACGGAATTTAGCATTTTCGACAACCGACCCCCTTACCAAATGTCTACAATAAAAAAAAATATTAAAAATCAACGCGATTATTTAGCTTCTTTAAAAGTGCACTTTATTGACCTGAAATTTAATGGGCTATCAAACTGCACACTCAAAAGAAAATCTAAATAAAAAGTTGAAAATCTTGCTGAAACTTTGCAGATTTTTTATAATGTTTGCACAAAGTTTGAAATGTGGAGCCTGGCTTTTATGGAAAAATAATAAATATTAAATAAACAAAAGAGAAATAGCCAAAATCGATCAAAATGATGATGACTTAATCAGCTGATCACAAGTGGATGTATAAAATGATTTTTATATTAACGATCTCAAACCAGTTTACAATGCATTTTAAATGTGATCTGTCAAAATGGCATTTTAATATACCTTACGTACATATGTGACTTTGTATATAATAAAAGTTTAATATGAACAATTTTTTGAACATTCATTTGAATAAGACGTTTTTGGGTAGGAAATGACGTTTTTTCACACCAAGAGGGACGTTTTCTCATGCCGAAGACCTGGCAACACTGATTTCGGGCTTCAACCGAAGCTGTGCATAAATGCATTACTGCGTTTTTTCCATATGCATTAATTCGGTTTTCAACCGAAACTGTGCATGTATGCATTGCTTCGTTTTTCACATATGCATTATTACCGTTTTAACATAATTTCGCAATTTTCTCATATGCATTACTTCGGTTTTGATTCGAAACTGTGCATATATGCACTATTTCGGATTTTGAGATATGCATTATTGCGGTTTTCAACCGAAACTGTGCATGTATGCATAACTTCGTTTTTCTCATATGCATTATTTCGGTTTTCAACGGAAACTGTTGCGGTTATTAAACGAAACTGTGCATATATGCATTATTTCGGCTTTTCTCATATGCATTATTTCTGATTTCAATCGAAATTTTGCATATATGCATTATTTGGGTTTTTTTCGTATGCTTTATTTCGAATGCACAGTTTCCATATGCACAAATTCAGGGTGCCGTAGCTAACTTTAATGTGAGCCACATAGCGTAGGAACCACCGTAATGAGGCTGTTCTTGAAACTTTACGATAATTTTTTGGAGTGTCTCCATAATGGCAGAGTAACGGTCGATAAATTACCACAAAGATGCACTTTCGTCGAAATTTTCCTATTCTGTTTTGTTTTCAACTGATTCAATGTTGCCTAATATGTCTTTTGCTTTTTAAGACAATTAATCATGTGGTACGTAAATCCCCATCGAATTGGACAATCCAATTGGGGTAATTTTACTTTTCTTAATTCAAGCACATCCCGATAACCGTTGAAAGTCTTCCGAATGTATTTACACATGTTGCAACATTGAAGGAAATGTCTTCTCATCTCTAAATTTTTGGTTACGTCAATGGCGCAAAGCCGCGCATTGTGTGCAGCACACCGGCATATTTGAATATCACCCAACCGAACATATTTCAAAATTATCAATATTTTTGGTGTACGCAATATTTTTACTGGTGCATTTACATCAAAGTCGTCCTCGCGAATATAAAACTGGGATAATATTTTCGAAGTCTTTACCATGTTTGCTCCATTGCACATAGGGGTATTTGACCGATTTAGGTGGCAAAATTATTTTTATGAAAATTTTAACTTAAAATGCTTAGAAACGACGTATTACGATATTTAAAACTGTAAATGTTTAAAATCAAGTAAATAGAGGGGGAGGATGTCCAAGTATTCCACCAAAAAAACGAAAAAAATGTGCTTAAAGTTCAACATGGATAGACTCCATGTTATCGAGGTCCCATTGTAGAAAAATTTAGACCTGCGTGTTCGTATCGGCGAGGAGAAGCTTTATATCTAAAATAGAACATTAAAAGGGTTGCCACCTGCTTAAATATTAAATGCAATTAAGTTAAATGAATTACTACAATGTGGGTAACATTCGAAATGGGTTTGAAAAGGCTTTATTTCCAAGAAACGTGTAGGAGGTTTATCATCTGTTTAAAAATTTATTTATAAGGTTATAGTTTGAAACTATCTTAAACAGGGCTGCCACCTTTTAAATTTAAAATTAAATACAATATATATAATAGGTTAAGTTAATTATAACAATATGAATATCATATACGGGCAAATCTAAAAAACAGGTAACCTTTGTGTTATTTAGCTTTATCTTCACTGTTGTAAACTATATGAAGCTGGTTGCTTTTGGATATACTTCATTGGCGTATAATTGAAGCCTCAAAAAAAAATTGGACCAATTTGCTGCATAACTTTTGAATTATAGGTGTTTAAATTAAAAAAATAATGAAAACAAGTGAATTTTTTATGTAATTTTTAAAAGGGGAACAATTTATTATGTCAAATTAGCTTCGATAAACATCGAAAGAGCTTTTAAAATTATGATTATTTTTTATAAAAGTATCGGCTATTCTATGGGCTTCAGTCCACTTTTTATACCCGAGCGCACTTGTGCACAAGGGTATATTAATTTTGTTCACATAACGGTTGTTTGTAACAGCCAAAACGAATTGAGATCCATATAGACAAATGTATACATAAATGCTCAGAATGAATAGAGAAGTCGATTAAGCCATGTCTATCTGTTCGTCCATCTGTCCGTCTATCCGTCTGTCCGTCCGTCCGTGTACACGATAACTCGAGCAAAAATTTAGATATCTTAACGAAATTTAGTATGTAGGTTTCCGTTAGTCCAAGGTAGGTTGGTATTGAAAATGGGCGAAATCGGACAGTAACCACGCCCACTTCCCATATAACGGTAATTTCCAGAAATACGAAAACTGCGATGTTTAGGTAACTACTGAAGATAATTCACTCAAAATTGATATTTACAATAATTTTCAGACGAAAAATATGAATATTATAAATTTTTGGAAAATGGGCGTAGCTACGCCCACTTATGGTTACATGTGTATATATCTTGGTAACCGCTGCACCAATTTCTTCCAAACTTGGCACAGTTGTTGGCCTTGATACAGCATACTAAATGGCTGAATATTTTAAAAATTGGACAATAACCACGCCCACTTCCCATATAACGGTAATTTTCAGAAATACGAAAACTGCGATATTTTAGTAACTACTGAAGATAATTCACTCAAAATTGATATTTACAATAATTTTCAGACGAAAAATAAGAATATTATACATTTTTGGAAAATGGGCGCAGCTACGCCCACTTATGGTTACATGTGTATATATCTTGGTAACCGCTACACCAATTTCTTCCAAACTCGGCACAGTTGTTGCCTTGGTATAACATATGAAATGGCCGAAAATTTAAAAAATCTAACAATAACCACGCCCACATCCCATATAACGGTAATTTAGAGAAATACAAACGATAAATCAGTAAATATTCAAGTTTTTTTACTCAAAATTGATGCTTGCAACAATTCTTTACCAAGAAATACGTTTATGGTAAAATTTTGGGAAATGCCGCCCACTTATGATCACATATATGTATATCGGTAACCGTTCTACCAATTTGTACCAAACTCGGTATTTTTATTGTGCTTGCCACATAAAAGCAAAACATTGAAAATTATTGAAACCGGACTAAAATTACGGCCGCTTGTCATATAACGGTAAATTTCAGAAATGCTTGAAACTGCAATATTTCGAAATTTAAGGACGCTAATTTACTCAAAATTGATACACCCCGGCTTACCACCTAGCGGTAGCTTTCGGAAAGGTGAAAAAACATATATTTAATGTTCGGCTCCACCCGAACTTAGACTTTCTTACTTGTTTTGTATTACAATTCTCATATTTTCTGCCACAAGTTTCAAAACGCTCTTGCATTTAGTACCATTTAAGAAAATGTTTTCCGCACTTGTCTTTAAAGCCTTGACAAATGGGATCGATAACGTTTTTCATATTTTGTGAGTTCAATACAGTAAAAGGTACGCTGTCTTCTGTCCGATATAAGACCGAATCAATTCTTTTTTATTTAACTATAACTTTTATTGTCTGGTGCTTAATAGTTCTAATAGAGTCAACAGTAGAGAGAGCAATTTTTTGTCATTTTGTACACATATCTTATGGACTTGTAATAAATGTTTTCTTAAGTTAAATGTTCGACTGGGTTTTATAATTTTATTACAAGTTTTACATTTAACGTTTCCATCGTCAGGGGGATAAAAATATTTTGAAATGTTAAAAGCGTTTTTCCGTGATGACATGTTTAGGTATTAGCTCGTAAATTCGTATTAAAAGAACGGGTATGACAGTCACTAATAAATTTCTGTTTGTTATTATCCTTCTCCTTTATGGCCAAACGGAGCACAAGTAGCAACTCCAGGATCAAGAGCAGAGCAATAGCAGGCAGAGCGGTAGCACATCAATAGCAATAGTGAAAATTTTTGGTTGCTATGCTCAATCTTACTCTAGTTGTTTCTGCTATTGCTCCGCTTACTAATATCAATTCCTTGGTTTTCTTCGTTTTGCTACCAGCTTCGTGGTGCAACGCGACGTAGCACGAAGTAAATAAAACAAGAAAGATGCTACTACGTTTTCTGTGTCTGGCTCATGATTCAATAATTAAAGGTTAGATAATTATTGACAGCCGCGGTTTGACACTCCCTTACAAAAGGTTGCATTTACGAAGGTCATAGAAAGGGGAAAGAATGAAATCCCTTGGTGCGAAAATGGTAGTAGAAAAGTACGCAATTAATACTGAAATTCCTTTTGTAAATTCTAATGTATTTCCTTTGCAATTTGGCATTTTAAACGAAATATTAATAAATATACTTGAATTAAGTAATTTATGTGCTAAATATTTTGCTGTATAGAAACTACAAAAGGTCTTAAAATTAAAGTAACTTCTGTGAGTTTCATGTAAATATTATATCTTAAAAATCTTTGTATTTTTTTAAATTAAATTTGTTTATATAAAAAAAGAAACATCTGCAGCAATTTAAATTTGTATTTTTTATTGGTTAAATGAATTACCCAGATATTTGAATTTATATCCAATACTGATAAAAACTGCAAGCTATCTTAAAAATAAAATAAACCTTTGCGATTTTTATGCAATGTAATACAGATGAAGACGGAGAATCTGTGCTTAGTGATAAAATGAAGGATATCAAATTGGAGAACTGAAAAGATGCTATGCAATAAGCAAACCAGTAATTAAAATACGTGTTTAGTTTTTTTTATATTTCTTTAGTAATATTTACATATTTATTTAATATTTGTTTTTAACATGTGTAACATATGTGTAAATATATTAAAACAATCAGTCTAACCAAGCTTTTTTAAAGCAATATTGCTTATTCTACTAGATCAGAAGAAACTGATTTCACACAAATTGATTTCATGAATCTTTTTTTCTCATTCGAGTTATGGAAAACTACACGGAAAATGAGGAATTTCGTAATCGACTCAGTAGTCAACTTTTGGCCAACTTATTACGGCAAACTTTTAATTGGTTTCAAAATCATGCAGGGCTCATATGTATATACATATGTATATATGCCAGAGCTGTGTAATAGCCCGAACACAATGAAAACGACGAGCTACAAACCACAGCTGTCAAATTATTTTAACACGTGCTNGTGGTTGTGGCCAGATTAGATCTATTTCTATTTTTCTGGCGACAGATAAGGTTCTTCCTCTTCTTTTATGTCAAACTCATACAAATTCATGATGTCGCTGCCGCGTTCAAAGAAATCATGTCGCCAACGACAAAGCGTTTAGATAATGAAGATGACAAATTGGAAGCTGTGGTCTGTAGCTCGTTGTTTTCAATGTGTTCAGAACTTAATGATTGAATCAATTGAGTGTGCATTCTCATTTTTTTTTATTCAAAAATGTGATTGTTTGATTTAAAAAATTTAACAACCACTCTTGAGATTGGTTACAAATCGTAAACACAACATATGTAGAGTGTTATGGAATGGTTGAGACCCATTCTCATAGAGAATGCGAATGCAAAAAAAAAACTCAATCGTGTATGATTGTACGTTTATGGGAATGCAATCTGTCATTATCAATCAGTACTAATACTATTTGTTGTATCAGGGTTGAAATTTGTGTACTCAAAATGTGCAATCTGAAGATTGCCATCTCCCTTAAAATAGCTAAACAAATAAATATTTGGTGCTGAAATATATTTCTAAGTGTTTGGCCGAGCTTCTCCTCAAACTTGAGGCATGAGTTCTGTTGTTGTGACACAAATGGAGACACTTACATATTTAAGGCTGACACCGAACGCCAAATGATTATATAAGAAGAGTTTTCAAGGCGGAAATATACTCGAAGGTTTGTAATTGCGTGCCGAAGGACTACTGCTATTTTGGGTTATGATCTGACCAGGGATCTAACCATGGTTCTATGGAGTGGAAGTACGCACATGTATGTATACATTATTCCCTTATTTGTTCTCAAAATGCATGAAAACTATTGTACACTTGCAAACAATTAATAACATTTTGTGATAAATAGTTTTACAAATGTATTAGGACTCCAAATTTGTGTTTTAATAAAGTATCAATTAAACAAATTATTATTGTAAATTATTATTATAATAAATAGATATAAAAATGTTTATATTTGGCAACTCTTAGACTTTTCTTTAATTGTAACAAATGACAGATGTAAATAAAATAAAAAAATTATTGTAATTTTACAAATTTAAAGAAAACGGGCATTCTTAACAAAAAAAATATAGTAAGGGATCGAATTGCGCATATTTTTCTTACAATACCAAATGCCTCCAAGAAGTGTTAAACCACTAAATACCTTAAAAAACGCCTTCAAAAATTCGAAACGAGAGCGAAGTGCAGTGTTCAATTGTGATCGAAATTGCAGGCAAAATTTGTGCGTTTGTAATTAATGTTTTATTTGAAGAAATGTTGCCCCTTGTCATTAAAAATAAGCAAACCAAAGGCCTCCTCCCCACCCGCCATCCCACTGGTGGTTACACAATACTTGAATAGCCCCTTAATTAACATTTGCTTGTTTTGTGCACGCATGGCCATTTAAACAGGCATGTCTGAATCGATTTCCTTCATCATTCTTAGCAATTTGATGTGCATTTTTATTGTTATCTGTTGCAAACAGACATTTTAGGAACCAAATAGATTCTAAAATCTCTGTACACAAGCGCACTTATTTTTAATAGTTTCCAGCTTATGTAATATTGATCAAAACAGCTTTTATTTATTTTATGTATTATGTGATTTTTGAAAGTGTCGAATACAAAAAAGTGCTGTGACTGGGTTTACGTAATTTAAAATTGTATTGATGATTACTAATAATTATAGAAAGGCGCTTACACATCGATGGTCCTCTGCAATAACGACACAACTCAAAATTTCATATATTTCAGTAGAGCCAATTAAAGACTTTGTTTCGTAATTTAGCAATAATATGTCTTGGAACGGAATAATTCCGGATTATTTACAGTCATATTGTTAGCTTTCAAATTATGTCTTTTTCTAAAGATTCAGTAAGTGTTTGACTGCAAAAATACGAAATAAGTAACAACTCGTATGTAGATAAAAAAAAAGTCCATTTGTGTTGCTGAACAACAGCACAAAACGAAAAGTGTCGTTATTTCACAGTTTTTGACTTATGCCAATATTCACGATTAATGTTAGATATTTGCCACTGTTCAGTAGTAGAGATGGGCACGGGCCTAAATTTTCAGGCCCGGCCCGGCACGAGCGCAAAATCAACTTTCAAAACACGCACGAGCCCGTACGTTAAGAATTTTAGTGGGGCCCGGCCCGACCCGGCCCGGAACGACGGCACACATCCCAGCCCGGAAATAAAGAGCCAACTTTTATTGTATGTATACATATGTACATATTTTTATACCCGAGCGCTTTTGTGCACAAGGGTATATTAATTTTGTTCACATAACGGTTGTTTGTAACAGCCAAAACGAATCGAGATAGATATAGGCAATTGTATACATAAATGCTCAGAATGAATAGAGAAAGCGATTAAGCCATGTCTGTCTGTCCGTCCGTCTGTCCGTCTGTCCGTCCGTCATTGTACACGATAACTCGAGCAAACATTGAGATATCTCAACGAAATTTGGTACGCAGGTTTCTGGTAATCCAAGGTAGGTTGGTATTCAAAATGGGCGAAACCGGACTGTAACCACGCCCACTTCCCATATAACGGTAATTTCCAGAAATACGAAAACTGCGATATTTTAGTAACTACTGAAGATAATTCACTCAAAATTGATATTTACAATAATTTTTAGACGAAAAATAATAATATTATACATTTTTGGAAAATGGGCGTGGCCACGCCTACTTATGGTTACATGTGTACAACTTGGTAACCGCTGCACCAATTTTTTCCAAACTCGGCCTTGGTATAACAAATGGCCGAAAATTTAAAAAATCTGACAATAACCACGCCCACATCCCATATAACGGTAATTTAGAGAAATACAAAATCTTCGATAAATCAGTAAATATTCAAGTTTTTTTACACAAAATTGATGCTTGCGACATTTCTTTACCAAGAAATACGTTTATGGTACAATTTTGGGAAATGCCGCCCACTTATGATCACATATATGTATATCGGTAACCGTTCTACCAATTTGTACCAAACTCGGTATTTTTATTGTGCTTGCCACATAAAAGCAAAACGTTGAAAATTATTGAAATCGGACTGAAATTTCGGCCGCTTTTCATATAACGGTAAATTTCAGAAATGCTGAAACGCTAATTTACTCAAAATGATACACCCCGGCTTACCACCTAGCGGTAGCTTTCGGAAAGGTGAAAAACATATATTTAATACATGCGCCGGGTATTTAATGTTCGGCTCTACCCGAACTTAGACTTTCTTACTTGTTAATTTTGTGTTTACGTATATATATTTAATAGGGCGGGTCGAAAATCAAATTTTTCTCAAATCCCTTGGTAATAGTGAAAATATATTGTATCATGAAGTCAACAACAAGCCTGCAAAATATTAGTATTTTATTTTAATTGTGAGAGCCCGCGCATCGACCGCCAAGAGACCCACAGCACACTAGTCGAATAAGACCAATTCTTGTTAAAAATTCTGGGTTCAGTAAAAAGGGTTGGTGCATATTATTAGATAATGAATCCGTTAACGCAAAA
>NW_016160459.1:34459-51264 GCF_001687245.7 Rhagoletis zephyria | reverse complement strand
GATTTTCTGGGAAATGAGTATCAAGGAGTAGCTTAAGCGATTCCTCTCCACTCATCGCCCAGTTGCCCTCTTCGTCCCTCAGGTATCCCAAGGGTACGGGATTCCTCGCAAGGATTCGCCTAAATCGAGATGATTCATTACAACCTTCTACGGCTTCGCAGAAGTTTCTCCATGACTCGCTCTTGGCCTTTCTTATCTCGGACTTATAGATGCCCAGTCCGATCTTATAGAGTTCCCAGTCGGAGTGTTGTCCACTCTTCCTGGCTTTATTGAACAGGCGTCTACTCGTCGCCCTGAGTTCTGAGAGTTCCACCGTCCACCATTTTGGTCGTACTTTGCCCCCCGGCCTACTCAGCGGGCAAGAGATTTCGATGGCACTCCTACAAGCTGATGTAAACTTTTCCACCATAACATCAATCGAGCCTTCGGTGCTTAAGCTCTCCTGGGGGGCCTCTGGGAGTAGTTCCCGAAGTTTTTTACTATAGAGGTCCCAGTTTGTTCTCCTAAGGTTCCTAAAGGGGATACTTTTGGGACGATCTTCGTCCAGAAAAAACTGGATATACCTATGGTCCGAAAAGGAGTGATCAGGCGGTTCGTTTCCTCTATTACAGATACAAAAGTCTTCACTTAGAATATAATCAAAAAGTGACTCACCTCTTGCATTGATATCTGAGCTTCCCCAGCACGAGTGTCGTGAATTTGCATTCGACCCGATAATTACGTCGGCTTTCCGTCGCCCCGCTTCGGCTATGGCTTCACGCAGCAGTAATGGAGGTGGTTCCACCTCGTCATCATGAGCCATGTAAGCGGATATGATCCAGAGCTTTCCGGCACCGCTATCCAGGCTGACAGTCACAATGTCCTCGTTGCTGAAATTAGGTAGAATTAGTGCTTTGAGTTCGTTTCTGATGAGCATGCAGGATCTTGGTCTACCTGCTTGATTCTGCACCATCAGCTTGAAATTAGGCGTCCTGATCCCGGAGATACCGCTACTGCTTAGCCACGGCTCCTGGATCAGGACTACATCGGCTCCACCTTGCTCAAGGTGGATAAGGAGATTTGCGGACGCCGCCTTAGAATGTTGGAGGTTTATTTGCAGGATCTTCATCCTCCAAAGTCCGCTCCAGCCACGCCAGTTCGACGTCCTCGTTTACTGAGGCTAAGAGCCTCTCTTCCTCCGCCCTGTCGTAGAACCGTCCGATGCTGACGACGGATCCCTCCGTTGAGAGGGCATCCTCAGCACTTTCGGCCCCCGACACGACGGATTCCACCTCCATGCTCATGGGGGCTTCCTCCGCCGCGGGCTCACGTGCTTCCGGCACCTCAGGAGGTTGAGAGCCATCACCCCTGGAATCGGATTGGTAGACCCTAAGGACTACCCTTTCGAATCCATAGGTGATGACTCCCCTGGACTCAGCGAGAGGGCCGAGGGATTCCGCATTGAGTAGAATCAGCGCTTGCCGATGCGACTCCTCGGAATCCTCGGACCCCTCGAATCTGACAACCCTCCAGTTGTGCGTGGGCAGTTGCGGGTTGCAGTAACGGAGGATTTCCTCAATCTCCTCCGGTGCGGAGGGCTCGGGGGGGAGCCAGACACGGGCCCGCGGGCGGGCAGGAAGATCCTTTTCCTCCACGGCTTCCAGCTTGGCGCCCTCCCAAACCTCCCCCACCAGAGACACTGCAGACTTATATAACGATGCCGACCGCTCGTCGGCGCATACAATTCTTTTGTGGATGCCATGATGCCACCCACCATCCTCACAGCGCGGAGGTGGACCAGGGTTTCCTCTGACCACCCTTAGAAAGACAGAGGAGATGGCCGCTGCCACGCGCCTCCAGTTTTCCCTGGATATGGTGCCATCTTCTCTGCCTCGATCGAGGACCCCCAGGGTAGTTGATCCCGCCTGCTTAGCGATTTCGCTGAACAGAGCAGGCGCAACCCCATTTCTGGGTCTTTTTGCGTGGGAGCCTTCTCCCTCTTGAGACCTTTGTCTCTTAGGACCCGTAGGAGGCGCACTCGCGTCTCCTTTCGTCGGGTTCTTAGCCTTCTCATCCCGGCCACACAGCACCCCTTTGGCCCACTCGAGCGTTTTCAAATGTTTCTCAGTAAGCTGAGAAGCATCTTGACCGCCATAGCGCTCCAAAATCTTGGTAGCCATGCGCCAGTCGGAGTAAGCCTTTCGGCCCGACGATATTTGCCGTTTAGGCATTCCCGAAGGCTTCTTGTAGGGAGCCTTCGAGGACAGACCCGGAAGACTGGGAGAGGAGCCCGCGCTGGTGCTGGCGATTCCGTCTAGCACCCCCCTTAATCGCTCTCTCAGTCCGGCCCCTTGCCTAGAGACCCCCACGGAGTCCGGTTCCGGCACTCCTGCCCTCCCAGTGGCGACAGCACCTGCCCCCCCAGAAGCGTTTAAGTGCGTCGGCTTCGACGCGTTCTTACCCCCCGAGCGACCATCCGTTAAGGATCCCCCAGAGATGGAAGTTGTAGAACGAGGCGGTTTCGCCTCGCATACCGTACTGGCGTTACCCAGGGTGCACCACGCGGAGGCGACCTGCTCTACACCCCCTCTACAAAACTACTAAGTATCTTATTTTTTCTATCGGTTTCCAAATATTTCTCTTTTTGCTTTTCCTTATCGAAAGAGTTTTAATATTTACTATTTTTTTTTTTGATAAAAACAAAAGATTATCTAAATTTGTAGCAACGGGTTTTTTAGTGCTTATTCGTGCTTTTATGAAATTTTACTGAACGCCCATACACGCACGAGTTCGTGCTGACAGCAAATATTTCGGCCCGTACCCGCGGGCTTACGCAGGGGCCCGTGCCATCTCTATTCAGTAGTAAGGATTGGCTACTTCGGTTTTATTCCAAATGGCAAAACTTTGCCTCTGCCGGATTGGTAACAACAAAGCCTATGTCGACTTGCCTCAGAAGAATATGGTTATTTATAAACCTAATCCACTATATAACTCAAAAACCTGAAATTTTGAGTTGTGCCGTTATTGCAGAGGACCATCGACATATGTTAGTGTTTGGCCGAGCTACTCCTCCGATTGTGGCATGCGCCTTGATGTTGTCGCACAAAGGGGATGGACCTACAGTTTTCACTATTACAAAAAACTTTTTCCTTTTTTTATGTTGGCCGGAACTGGGCTCGAACCCTCACGCACTTCTAACCACTACACCACAGCGATCGCTTAATTAATGTTAATCATTAAGCGCGATTAACCATTTATTCGTTAATTTTTAATCATTCCTAGACTAACATTTTGTCGACAATACTCGCATAAGATAGTCCCAAATTTTCACAAAAGAGAAAAGTGATTTTCTTCAAAACTTTTGAATGACATCTTGACTGAACTGACTTTTATTGTTTAATTTATTTTTTGCACATAAACTTGTATCTTGAACTTCTTTTTCCAAAAAGTGAGGATGTTAAAATTTTAATAGATATCGGATGTACGGTAATTTTCCAAATATATCTCCTAATAGATAAGTTCATGAAAATTATTCCAAACGAAAACTTAAAATTGATAAAAAAAATAATAATAAATAATAACTAAATTTAACTAATTTATATTAGAGGTTTGAAGTTTATCCCACTGTAAGTATGAAATCTTCAGCTATGTGTTTCCATTGTCACTTTTTCGTAGCCATATCAACAGCCTGACAATTAAGAAGATTGTGACGTTTCATGCTACCATACGCAATATCTTAAATCCTTCAAATTTTATTATTAACCTTTTGTTTGTTAAAAACATTTTCTTCTTAGATTCGAAACTTGATCAAGCAAAATTGCCTTTGTTTTTGACTAAGAGATGCTCAATAAGCTCAGAATTGTAGTTCTCATTTGCATACATAACAATAAATTATTAATTTTTGTTTCACACCAACTCCAATATTGAATAGTAAAATATATTTTAATCTTACCCAAATAAACAGCGATTTAGTTCAATGGTCAAGCGCATATAGAGTATAGGGTGGTAATGTGTTAAAGTATTAAAGTTTTTAAACGTAAAATAACGGCTAATATCTTTTTAATCGTTTTGTAATTTAACCAAAATTCATTAGAATCCACGTACACAAGTACTTAAATACTTTTCAAGATGCATTAGCAGATTGCAACTTTCTTTTGTTTACAATTGGGTTGTCAAACCCACTACATCGGATCTTTTGGCACATTTACCAGAATTTACCACCAAAAAATCGTCGGACTAAAACTGGTAGCTTCTGACAAAGAGATGACCTTACTTACTCTCTTATTTGTCCTTTCAGTAGCCAGAAAACCAAGTACGATTTCCGGTAAAATCTGGAAATTCTGGTAAAAAATGGTAATTTCGGACTCATGCGGGTTCACAACTAAATAATATTGGGAATACTTTTGAGGTGTTTGAAGAGGGTTGCGGCCTGTTTGAAACTAAATTTATTTATAATAATCATTTTTTGGCCTTGACACTTTTGCTAAGTTTTGGCCGAGCTTCTCCTCCGATTTGTAGCGTGCACCTTTGCTGTCACACAAATGGGAGGGACCTACAGTCTTACGCCGACACCGAACGGTGATACAATTTTTAAGATGAGCTGTTTTTTTTTATTAAAGACACTAAGATTTTTAAAATATTTTCACTAAAATTTTATTAACCTAAATGTAAAGCTGCGAAGTAGTTATCTAATTTAATGTAAATTTTAAACATTTTCAAGATAAGATATGAATTATATTTAAAACGTAAATGTTAATACAACTGTTATATATAATCCCAAACTTATGATATAAAATCGCCTCTACCTAAAAACTTAAATTGGGTAACGCCGGTTTGTATTCGTATAATTGAGCAATTGTCAAAAATCTTCCTTTTTATCAAAAAGTTGTTTACCAGGGTGTCTTTGAACTAATGATTGGTACTGAATTAGAGAATGCACACACATAAAAGATTGCAGCCTTTTCAATACGCATTCAGTGTTAAACCTTTTTTTGATTGGGCATTGCTTTTTTCAATCTTGCTATGAATATGTTGATGTGTGAATTCATAACTGCTTCGAGTGAATGGAAAATTCAAAAAATATAAACCTCAATCTTAAGCGAAGATTAAGTAATGAAAACTGGATAGAAAAAAATTGTCGATTTAAAATTTAAAATGATTTCACACTTACACAGCTCTGATATATGCGACATCATCATGTAAAGGTAGTCAGTTGAAAGCAACATAAAGTAGTCGAGGTGTAGTCACTCCTAGTTGAGAAATACTAACTTATATGCATTTATAGCTAGTTGAGTTCGCTTGTATGCTATCTTATAGGTGCATGTAACCGCTGACTTCTTAAAGGGACGGTTATTTAGAAATTATACTTCTATAGCCAGGACGCAGTCGCGACGTTAGGCGCTTTTAAATGAAATAAGAATAAATAATTAGTTCTTTACTTTAACGTATTTATAAAATTTTTATACTTTGTTTCATTGTGTCCTCGTGAGCTTAATCGTAAACAAAGTGACAATAGTTTTATTCTAAAATGTATTTTTTGTAAGATTTCGTTGTTTCCGATTTACAAGTGAAATCCTCGTGCAGCTCTGGGCTTTTCTGTGCTAAATCTGCAAATGTTTCGGCCAGCGCATGTTGCGTTACAACTACATGATGAAAATGTGAACTAAATTCGCGCGTTAAGGTAAAATCGAAAGATATTTGCGTTGCGTTCTCAGTTACCCAGTGGACTGGGTTTGGGTCAGTGGTGTGCGAGGTGCTAGAAATATTACACAATTTTTTTATATGAAAATTTGATAAAAAACTTAATGAGTGTAATTATTGCAAGCTTACCCGAATGATTACACATTGGTGAAATTACAAAGCGTACTGGCGTAGAAAGAGTGCTTGCGTGATGGTGTGGAACTTGCGGGACAAGGAGTACTTGCGATAAGATGCTATATTGTGGAGTTTGTGGGGTGAGGAGCTCACCTACGATGTGGGCATGCTAAAAGTAAAAAAACAATAAAATATATATTTTTCTAAATAAATAAAAACTAAGTTTTCTTTTTTCTTTTAATGATTTACCTTGATTTAGAGAAACCGGTCTCTTTTATTGGTTTTGCGCCTTATTGAGGTTCTGTATCAACTGGTACATGCGCGTTTTAAAAAATAGTTTCTTCACATAATCGCTGGCAATAATGTGTTGCGAAAATGCGTTGAGCTTAGCCAAATATTTTGAGCAAGACTTTATTTTGTCGCCATTGTATGTTTTGAACACGATCTCCAAGCTTTTGATAACATCCAAAAAATCGCTGGATGGCTTGGTCAAGGCGCCTCTGGAGACTTCGTCAACCCAAGTGTACGTATGCTCCTTTGAAATATATTGCGCTAAGCCCAACTTTCTGATAATGAAACCAGCGATGTATTCCAGGGCATCCTCGTGTAAGGCGCTTATCTCTACACCTTGCTCGACCTCATTGGGAAACGCTAGCTCATTGGAAAATGCGAATTCCTCAGAAACCACCTCATCATCAGTAAGAAGGCCTTTTATGTTTTCTACTGATGTGTCACTGAGGCGAAGCCACTCGGTTTCGTCGGTTTCCACATTTCCTCGAGCAGCTTAGCTTTCCGTGTTACGAGCTAAAATAAGATATTGATAGACTGGAATCAAAGAATTTTGAAAAAATATTACCCAACAAATATTTCCGCAATCTATACTTAAAATGCATCGGGCTTGGATTGTCAAAAAGCCCCCCTTTGCACGCATCGCTCCAAAGAAGTGTTCAATAATATCCTGGTTCAATCTGTACGGCAGGACATATCGAAAAGCATATCCCATATTCATATTCATACAAACTTCTGAGAGAATTGTTGCTCAGAAGGACTCCTTTCTGAAAAGGTAACAACGCCTGCCGCCCAATCGCCCTGGTATGCTGCATGCAATTGTGCATTTTCGCTAATATCTGCATTTGCTGTTCCAACTCCATGCCAAAGGGTTTCTTTGACGCCATTGACTGGAACGTGGTAAACTTGTGGTTAAAAACGTCGAACCAATCGTTGACCACGGATATGAATTCGGCCGTTTCTAAAGCGTTGTGCATATTATGCCCCAACGCATAACATCGTCTACTTGCGCTTGCCGTGTTATGTGAAAACAGTTGGACAGCCGGCTTTACCTTTTGCCGTCCTGCGTGATGAACCGTGAGGTGTGTTTCTGTTAATTTGTATGCAATTGATGCATCCGACACCGAAGTTAAAGTGAGCAACTGAGCAATTGTTTGAGGCGTAATTGAGTTTCCTTTGAACACATAACCTGTGTCGAGGAAATGGTTCCGATCCAACTTTAGGAGATACGGTACGTCCGAAAAGACGAAAATCTTCCCGTTGATAGCGGGGTTCGGAAACCAGGTTTGCTCTAAAAATAAATATAATATCATAAACTATGGTGAACTACATACACAGTTTCCCACCACAGTTAACATTCAGTTCCTTCTACAAGGACTGATTCCCTGCGCCCATATCGGATACTAGTCCTACCATGGTGAATCCTACTTCTTGCAATTTGACTACAAGATTATCCAAAATCGACTTGGTCATATTGCAGTCATAGGCGCAGAATACCGGTTGCTTCCACGAGGCCTTCAATCCACGCGCGATTGCTAACTGCACGTATTTGCAGGTTTTCCGAACAGTGTCAGATGTGGCATCATACTCGTAAACCGATTCGACTTTCATCTCCTCGAAGCATAAAATACACAGCCTTTCCGCAACCGGCACCTCATTTCTGCTTTTCATGACATTCAATTAGAAGCTGAACACACCTTCGTCCACTGTGATTTTTTGTAGCCATTTTCGAATGGTTGATTCACACGGGAAAGGAAATCCCTCACTAAATGCCCATGAGCCCTTGGTCCTACCGCGTGCAGCGCAATAGCAGAAGAAATATCTTCCCATGCCCAATGGACTTTCTTATCCGCATCACGCAGTTTGCGTACCTGATCATTTGTAAAAATGGACAAAACAGAGTTTTCTACTTTCTCCAGTCCCTTAACGCGCGCTTTCAGGTTTGCTCCTTCTGCTTAGAGCAATTCAGCTTGGTAATCTATTGTTATAAAGCAAAAACAGTTAGTATATCTAAATTTTGCATTTATATTTATATTTACTCTGTGTGGGTTGCAATATCGATAAACTTGGAAGAAATTTCTTCCCAATCGCAAAGGCTCTCAATCGCTAACGGTAAGGCATTGTCTAATAGCCTCACCCTTTTACGAGCGAAACCTGACATAAAATCGGCCGATAAGAAATGATGCGAACACAATTTCGCCGCAGGACTTAGTTGGACTCCGTAAGAGTCGGACCATTTTTTTCTTTTTATATCATTTTGTGGGACATGGAACATCTTGACTCCTTCTTAATAATAACAACATGTAAGAAAGTCTAAGTTCGGGTGGAGCCGAACATTAAATACCCGGCGCAAGTATTAAATATATGTTTTTTCACCTTTCCGAAANCAATTTTAGTCCGATTTCAACAATTTTCAACGGTTTGCTTTTATGTGGCAAGCACAATAACCATAACGAGTTTGGTACAAATTGGTAGAACGGTTACTGATATACATATATGTGATCATAAGTGGGCGGTGCCACGCCCATTTTCCAAAGTTTTACCATAAACGAATTTCTTGGTAAAGAATTGTTGCAAGCATCAATTTGGAATAAATTAGCTTTAATATTTACTGATTTATCGAAGATTTTGTATTTATCTAAATTGACATTATATGGGATGTGGGCGTGGTTATTGTCCGATTTTTTGAATTTTCGGCCATTTCATATGTTATACTAAGGCCAACAACTGTGCCGAGTTTGGAAGAAATTGGTGCAGCGGTTACCAAGATATACACATGTAACCATAAGTAGGCGTGGCTACGCCCATTTTCCAAAAATTTATAATATTATTATTTTTCGTCTGAAAATTATTGTAAATATCAAATTTGAGTGAATTATCTTCAGAAGTTACTAAAATATCGCAGTTTTCGTTTTTCTGGAAATTGCCGTTATATGGGAAGAGGGCGTGGTTACAGTCCGATTTCGCTCATTTTCAATACCAACCTACCTTGGATTAACGGAAACCTACTTACCAAATTTCGTTAAGATATCTCAATTGTTGCTCGAGTTATCGTGTACACAGACGGACGGACAGACGGACAGACGGGCGGACAGACAGACATGGCTTAATCGATTTCTCTATTCATTCTTAGCATTTATGTATACATTTGTCTATATCTATCTCGATTCGTTTTGGCTGTTACAAAGAACCGTTATGTGAACAAAATTAATATACCCTTGCGCACAAGTGCAAAAATACACTCGGAGGTTTGCAATTGCCTGCCGAGGGGCGACGGCTGTTAAGAAAAAACCTTTTTTCTATATTTTTTTTGCGGTGTTGCTTTGACCAGGCCTTGAACCCAGGTGCTGTTGAGTGGAAGCGCGCACTGCTTACCACTACACCACAGCGGCCGACTCTTTCTTGAGCCCATGTTTTTCGGCACAAAACACAACCTGCTTTCGGCATTTTGAATTAACTATATTAACCACGAAATTTAATTAGCATATATGGTTCTAAACCATACTCTTGAAACTGGCACCTTAACCCAGGAGGGACTGACGTTACCATGTGGTAGCACGGAACATATGTTTGAAAAAAACGTCTGTTTGTGGAACTCAAGTTTTCCAATTAGAAACTAAATCTATTATTGAAAGCGAAAAGCTTCAAATTTTTAATTCACAACGATTGCTATTCATTTGATAACAGAAGTTTGTTGTGAGAGGACGTTCAAAAGTGGGTTTTTATTTAAGGAGCAAAAAGTGGAAAAATGGCATCTGGAAGAAACTAAGTCAAATTGTTGTGTATTTATTGATTAACATGTTCCAGAAATTATAACATCAATCTGAAGTTAAGATCCCACAATTTACTCTTAGTTACTAATTTTGAGGATATATACACCTTTTGTCATTTTTTGGTGTTTTAATGAGCGTGTTACCATATGGTCACGTCAGGAATTACAGGGTACAGGTTTAAAGATGAATTTCAAAACACGTGTGCTCCTAATTCGCTGCTTATTTCAGGAAAATGTTTGATTAATTCGCCATTTTGTTGCAGAAAATTCACATTAAAAGACATTGCAGAGCATTTGGATGAGCTAGATGAAAATGATACATCATTTTGCCAACAAATAGACGGAATTTATATTGGGCCACCTAATGAAGATGGGGAACTAAGTGGTGAAGATGATGCAAACGAAGATGAGGGTGGAATTATTGACAATGTATGTCGAAATCAATTAAACGAAGGATGTGAGATTGTGCTAAAGAATGGTGAGCACGTGGACTCTGCGTCAATGGTGAACTCATGTGACTTTGAGGGAAACATTGAAGCAGCACTAGCGGATCTTCTAGGTGATGAATCCCGTAGTGTAGAACAGCAGCTTTACGAATATGTGAAATCAATATGCCCACAGTCCGTAATCGCGAAAACTACCAAGGAGAGTACACAAGGCAATAAACAAGAGTCATCTGATGAAAATATTCCCAACACTTCTATATCCACCAGCAGGCTAAGAAGGGTAGAAGGTATTCCGTCTGAAGAACCTCTTCCGTTAGCAAATAAAAATACAGTGTTTAACTGGTCGAAGGAGTGTAGAAGTGATCCAATGCCTTTATTTCCGGAAGCGAACTACAATGATTGCCGTGGTCTACAGCCTCACGAGTTGTTTGAAATTTTTTTTGATGATGCTTTACTAGAGCATATCGTTCAATGTTCAACATTGTATGCTACAAAAAAATTTGAAAACCCTGTGCGTAATATCAATACTCGTGGTAAGTTAGTTTCCTTGTACTTTTTTCTGTTTTAAAGGATTTTTTATACATGTATGTATTTAAATTCTGTTAGAATTGCGCACGTTTATTGGTATACTTTTAATAACCGGCTACAACACCGCTGCTAATGTGAAAATGTACTGGAATAGCTCCGAGGACTTACGCAACGAACTTATTGTACAAGCCATGCGTCGAGACCGTTTCAAAGAAATTTTTAAGTGCTTACATTTCGAATCTAACCTGGTTGCGCCTGATGGTAATGAAGACAAATTTTGGAAGTTGAGGCCTATGACAGACCACTTAAAGGCCAATATGTTGAAGCACTTCCATCCATGCCAACAACTGTCTTTTGATGAGAGCATGATTACATACTATGGTCGTCACGGGTGCACGCAGTTTTTNCTTCTAGGTGATGAATCCCGTAGTGTAGAACAGCAGCTTTACGAATATGTGAAATCAATATGCCCACAGTCCGTAATCGCGAAAACTACCAAGGAGAGTACACAAGGCAATAAACAAGAGTCATCTGATGAAAATATTCCCAACACTTCTATATCCACCAGCAGGCTAAGAAGGGTAGAAGGTATTCCGTCTGAAGAACCTCTTCCGTTAGCAAATAAAAATACAGTGTTTAACTGGTCGAAGGAGTGTAGAAGTGATCCAATGCCTTTATTTCCGGAAGCGAACTACAATGATTGCCGTGGTCTACAGCCTCACGAGTTGTTTGAAATTTTTTTTGATGATGCTTTACTAGAGCATATCGTTCAATGTTCAACATTGTATGCTACAAAAAAATTTGAAAACCCTGTGCGTAATATCAATACTCGTGGTAAGTTAGTTTCCTTGTACTTTTTTCTGTTTTAAAGGATTTTTTATACATGTATGTATTTAAATTCTGTTAGAATTGCGCACGTTTATTGGTATACTTTTAATAACCGGCTACAACACCGCTGCTAATGTGAAAATGTACTGGAATAGCTCCGAGGACTTACGCAACGAACTTATTGTACAAGCCATGCGTCGAGACCGTTTCAAAGAAATTTTTAAGTGCTTACATTTCGAATCTAACCTGGTTGCGCCTGATGGTAATGAAGACAAATTTTGGAAGTTGAGGCCTATGACAGACCACTTAAAGGCCAATATGTTGAAGCACTTCCATCCATGCCAACAACTGTCTTTTGATGAGAGCATGATTACATACTATGGTCGTCACGGGTGCACGCAGTTTTTAGGCAAACCTATCCGTTTCGGCTACAAAGTCTGGTCTTTGTGCACTCCGTCAGGATTTCTAGTCAATTTCGACATATACCAAGGAAGAAATCCGCGATCAAACACGGAATACGAACAGTGCTTTGGAAAGTGTGCAGCACCTCTCATAAACATGATAAATGATTTTGACGAAATCACAAAGAGTCTACCATTTTCATTATATTTCGACAACCTTTTTACAAGTTTTCCATTACTGACTTATCTGAAGTCGATGGGGTACAATGGAGCCGGAACTGTAAGGGAAAATCGTATTCCATCCAGCTGCCCGTTGAACACAAAAGTAGCGATGAAAAAGATGAATAGAGGTTCATTCGAAACTGACACAATATAAAACATTGGAATAAAGCTGACAAAGTGTGTTGATAACTCTGTTGTGTGTGCCGCTTCAACTTGTTACGGTAGATCGCCAATTTCATCGGCCGCTCGATACTGCAAAAAAGCTGGGAAATAGATCGCCATTCCACGTCCATGCGTGATCACGGATTATAATAAATACATGTGCGGGGTTGATAGGCTCGATCAAAACGTAAACATGTATCGCATAGCATAGCGGGGCAAGATGTGGTGGTCTTCGATATTTACTTGGCTTATTGACGTTGCAGTGTCCAATGCTTGAAACCTTCAACAAGGTACGAAGAAGCTATCGCAATTGGAGTTTAGACGGGAGATTGCTGTATTTAACTGCAAACATTTCGGCGAACCGCCGGTTCAACCAGGCCCAAAACGGCCCCGCGTGCACGATGACATATATAGAAATATTCGCGTTGATCGCACTGATCATTTTATAGAACCAATCTTAAATAGACGTCGCTGTCTAGGTGAAACATGTAAAAGTGATGTGAGAACGCGTTGCATTAAATGCAACGTAGGTTTATGTGTCAAGTGCTTCGCACAATACCATACCGACAACGGAAATTGAAAAGTAAATATGTTATTTGTAACAATTTCAATAAAGCTAATTTTTTATAGAAATTTCCTGGTCTAATTCATTTTTATTTATGCAGCACATTACATTTTTAAGGCATATGTAAACCTGTACCCTGTAGGTCCTAGCGTTACCATATGGGCACAGGCCATGGTACCGTTATCTGATAGGGTATAATAAAAAAAAAATATTTTTTAATACAGGCCAGCAACATTAATAAGCCCTTAAAATTTCCTACTAAAAAAAAATAGTTCTCGTCCCTGCTGGGTTAATTGAAAAATTCAAAGGGGCAACAGTTATTTTTATTTACCTTTATTAAATTAAAATTTAATTACTTAGTAATAATAAATTACCATTTAATCAAAATAAATTAATTACTTATTAATTATTATTAATCAACCATTTAATCAAAGCAAATTTATAAGAAACCATTTAATTAAAAGAAATTAATTACTTATAAAATTAATTACATATTAATAATTTTCATTGCATTATTAATTTTTATATTTGACTAACATTAACTAGCTAAAGCCTTTAAATTATATGTACATATATAAATACATACATGCTGCTAAGCAAAATAAACATTTACAAGTATTGTTTGCAATTTCGCACTTGTGAATAGAATGCTCACATTTTAGAAAAAAAAATATTTAAGATGATATTTCTACTTAAGGATTTTGTTTAATATATGTACCTTAGAATAAATTTGTGTCCGTCGGTTAGCTTAAGCTGAAATAGGCCATTTTCCCTTTAAAGTAACTGTTATTATAGGTGTATCTCTTATTTTATCTAATTATAACTTAATTAAATGTTAAACTCTCGAAATTCACTTAAGCTAATTTAAACGGACACAGAAATATACTAAATATAAAGGAGCGAATAAATAACAGCTAAATCCGTCAAATTACTTTCGTACAATGGGCCTTTTACATAAATTTTGCCTTTTACCTTTTTTGTTGTCTTTTACATATGTAAATTTGTATACATTTTACTAAAGCAACAAAACGACTTCAAATGTTATTTATTGCCACAAAAATTTATTTTAACCCCACTGAAATTAGTAACGCTTACATTTAAAAATTTAACATTTTATCTTTTTATTTATTGGCCGTTCGTTTTACACAGTATTGTATATTTTTCGAGCTCAAGGCCACATGAAAATCGAAACAAAATTTTTGATTTTACATTTGTTTTTTATTTGCCGATATTTCGACTTCAGTCTGAAGTCATCCTCAGGAACATTTGACAATGTTTGATCGACTGACAGTCGTTTCGATTTTCATGTGGCCTTGAGCTCGAAAAATATACAATACTGTTTAAAATTTTAATGTAATTTGGAAATATCATCTTATGAATAAGCACGGCTGAAATAACTTATTTTAACTTACATACACAACACTTCAAACGGAGAAGCAACGATTATACGTGTGTGTGTGTTAGCCGGAACTCAGTGTCCCCAGATGCGTTAGTCGGAAATGCGCTCCTGTGAAGCAGGAAAAATGCAGCACACAGAAACCTGGAAGGAAAAGGGTTCACTTGTTAGATTGTTTGCTTATAGTCACTTGTTTTAATTAAACTTACGCGTGTGTGTTAGACTATGTTCAAACAGGCCAATTAGCTGAGGCAATTAAGCTTTAAATTCGGCATTGAATTTGGTGTTCACACACACGTCAGCTGTGCAATTAGCGATACGAAATCAGCTGCTGGATTACTTACAGTGTTGGAAAAGTTGGTACAATCGTACCTTTATTTAGTTTGATAGTACATTCAAACTTACGTGTGTGAGTGTTAGTCGGAACTCAGTGTCCCCAGATGCGTTAGTCGGAAATGCGCTCCTATGAAGCAGGAAAAATGCAGCACAAAGAAACCTGGAAAGGAAAGGGTTCACTTGTTAGATTGTTTGCTTATAGTCACTTGTTTCAATTAAACTTACGCGTGTGTGTTAGACAGGCCAATTAGCTGAGGCAATTAAGCTTTAAATTGCGGCATTGAATTTGGTGTTCACACACACGTCAGCTGTGCAATTAGCGATACGAAATCAGCTGCTGGGTTACTTACAGTGTTGGAAAAGTTGGTACAATCGTACCTTTATGTAGTTTGGTAGTACATTCGGTACAAACACACAATTTTAGGTACATTTGGAACGTAGCCAAATAACGTCTCAGGAAATCAGTTCTTATTTTTATTGACAAGTCAATGCATATTCTGGCGAGGGCAACTGGTCTAATAGCTTTCCTCCTTTGTGAAGGGGCTTACAAATGATACAGAAGGGTGTTCGAAGTAACGCACCTGTAGTTGATTTCGCCAGATAGACGAAAATATTTCTTTTTAAAACGTCAGATCGAAGAACTGGGAGGAAAGTGATTAACCTTTACTAAAACATAGGTTTGTCTCGCGCTGCTCGAAGAGATTATTTTCCTAGCCAAAATTTGTTTAATGTGATTACAGAAGTTGTTATGGTATCGATGGGAATTGTTATCCTCCTATTTTCTTTACATAGAAATACATATTTACTTTTTAGGTACATCTATCTACTTTTAGATAAATTTTTCCGTAGATTAGGTACAATTTTATAATACAATTTTCCATCCCTATTGGAATATCAGCTGTAAAAGAGGACCAGAAACAAACAGCTGATTGCTCTTTGTTCAATAAACATACCTCCAAGTCAAAACTAAACATACCTAGCAGGGTTGCATAAAGAAACTGACACAAATTAATTGCCAATTAATTATTATTTGGCAATTAATAATTTGAATTTTTGTATGATAAATTGGGTAATAATTAAGGCTTAAATTGGTGAAAAGGTTCTTACTTGCCAATTAGGTGCCTCTTTGAATATAGTCTTAGTCGGAACTCAGTGTCCACAGATGCGTTAGTCGGAAATGCGCTCCTATGAAGCAGGAAAGTTGCAGCACAAAGAAACCCGGAAAGAAATGGGTTCACTTGTTAGATTGTTTGCTTATAGTCACTTGTTTTAATTAAACTTACGTGTGTGTGTGTTAGTCGGAACTCAGTGTCCACAGATGCGTTAGTCGGAAATCCGCTCCTATGAAGCAGAAAAAATGCAGCACAAAGAAACCTTGAAAGAAAAGGGTTCACTTGTTAGATTATTTACTTATATATTTATCTGGGGCAGGAAAAATTAAAAAAAAAAAGTGAAAACACAAGAATCCTTTAAAGAAAAAAGTTCACTGGTTAAATTGTCACTTTACAGTCACTTTTTAAAAGCTTCGTAGAAGGTTTTCTGGAGAGAAACCGATTTATAATAGATTTAATTAAATAAAAGCGGAATTTATGCATGACCACGTGCCGCACGACCAGAAAATACAATTGGTGAAATAATACCTCACAGTGGGACTCAAATTGTATGCGCTGCGCTTAATTACACTGGTCTACAAATTTCAACTTTTTTTCTGCGAATAAGACGGGACCTGGTGTTTCTGAACGGATTTTTCGTGCTGAACACGAATCCGGGGTCAAAAATGTCCCATCACGTCACGTTTTCGAGAAAAAAGGGGTTGAAACCCCTAAAAACAGCGTTTTTGGCCATTTTCGAAAAATTATAGAGCTGAACCCTGACGTGGTACAAATTTTGCATATATCAGAAATTAAAGGCTAAACCGTGCCCTTTCGAATGAGCCCTATGCCGAATTGATCGCGTGCACCCTTAAAGCAGGGGGTGTATTTGTGTTTAGGGGTGCAGGAAAAATTGATCACAGAAAGAATTTAATCTTAAACGATCATAGAAAATTAATAATGCCAAGGTTTTAACT
>NW_016160459.1:30732-33528 GCF_001687245.7 Rhagoletis zephyria | reverse complement strand
CGCAGCGTGGCCCTGTAGGCGGCATCTTTTTTCTCTGCAGCTTCCTGACACTCCTCATCGTACCAGTTGTTCTTTCGGGCTCGCTGAAATCCGACTACTTCTTCGGCGGCGGTACTTAATGAGCGGGAAATGTGGTTCCACTGCTCGCATATGTCGGTTTGTTGAAGAGTGCTTTCTGAGAGCAGGTGTGAGAGTCGAGTAGCGAAAGCGCTGGCTGTCTGTTGTGATTCCAGCTTTTCGACGTTAAGCTTTCCTTGCATATTTGGGCGCACATTTTTTGCTGCACAGAGGCGGGTGCGTATCTTGGCTGCAACAAGATAGTGGTCCGAGTCGATGTTTGGGCCTCGGAGTGTGCGTACGTCTAAACACTGGAAGCGTGCCTTCCGTCTATCACAACATGATCGATTTGGTTTCTCGTTTTTCGATCCGGAGACAGCCACGTAGCTTGATGGATCTTTTTTTATTACCTTCACCTTTACTTTTCACTATTTAAAATTGTATACCCCTCAGCCAATTACAAAAATCTCTCAACAAAGTCACTTTTCTACATAACTGTTATACGAGTGCATTTAATTATACATATATTGTTTTTATTATTGACAATAATATGTTTAGGTTATTTTATGTTATCTACTATCATATTGTGTAAAATTACAGGTGACAAATGCTAAAGATTATACAGTGGAACATTAATGGATATATAAATAATTACATATAACTGCAAACATTAATACGCGCTAACAATCCCCAGATAATTTCTCTGCAAGAAACCCACCTCTATTCACTCAATGATATTCCTATACCTCCAAACTACAATATTTACAATTTCAATTCGACCTCATCGTCACGCGGTGGCGTAGCTTTGTTGATCCACTTAACAATCCAACACACGCAAATCCCAATCAATACTGATTTTGAGGCCATTGCAGCTACAATAATATCCAAACATAAAATATAAATAGTTTCTGCATATATACCTCCCAACATACGATTCCACACCAACAACCTGGATAATGTTTTTTCTTCAATAAATCACCCCTGCTTGATAACAGGTGATTTCAATGCCTGGCATTCTGATTGGGGTTCTCCGTGGAATAATAGCAGAGGATCAACTCTCTCCAATTTTATTAACAGCTCGAATTTTGTATTATTAAACGACGGCTCTCCAACCCACCCGAGCACTCACAACTCCCACACACATATAGATCTTACATTTTGTTCTCCAACTTTAAGTCTCCACTGTACATGGCAACCTGAAAACGACACCCACAGCAGTGACCACTACCCGATCATCATTTCTCTTTTTCAAACACAATACTCTCCTCTCTTAAAAGCGAAGCCTCATTTCCTAACAAGACATGCTGATTGGGTTAACTACGCGAACATCTGTTCCGAACTCAACGAAGTACTACCTCTTAGCTCCAATGTTAACAAAGAAGCTGCTGTTATGAAGAGGAAAGCCGAAACCACATAAAAAAGTTCCGTGGTGGAACCAAGAATTACAGAATTTAAAAAACAACAAAAACTATTGCTGGCGATTACTTAACCGCTCTATTACCCCTCAAAATGTCACAAATTACAAACGTGCAAATTCTATATTCAAAAGGGAGCTAAAAATAGCCAAAAAATGCCTTGCTTGAACTTACATCAGAAATTTCGCCTAGTACATCTACACATAAAATCTGGACAAACATTAAGCTTCTTAATGGTCTTTACAAGCCAAAAACAATTCATTGTATTAGTGCTTTAAACCCATCTCTTACAAACGTCACAAACCCTGATGCTATTGCGGAAGAATTTTGTAAATATTGGTCAGAAAACTCTGAGGATTAAAACTTTCCAACTACATTTCAAAATGCAAAAACTCAATATTTATCTTCTACACCAGTTTATCTCCCTTCCAATAAAGCCAAGCATATAGAAAACCCGATTACATTGGCGGAGATGACATACGCGATTAAAAGTCTTAGAGGTAAAACTCCTGGTGTGGACAGGATTACTTATCCAATGATAAAAAATTTACCAAAAACTAATCAATAGCCACCAGTTGGGTTTTAAAAAGGGAAGATCTGTGTCGGATTGTCTAGTTTATCTAGACTATCTGATCGCAGGATCTCTGGCTCGAAAAAATCATGCGTCAATAATCTCTTTGGACTTTGCAAATGCATTCGATAAAATAGGTGTTCATGTCATTACTGACCAGCTTTTTAGTAGGCCCCAAAATAATTATAATTTATATTGCTTATTATAGCAGAAAAACGTGATCACGGTGGCACAGAGAAGAAACATAACTTTTCCTTGAGATGTGAGAATAACAAACACAACAAATTTGACGGCTAATAATCTAAGATTTTCCTGTGTAAACGGGGTGGTTAAAAAACGAGCATCTCATAAGCTTGTAACAAAGTATTGCCCCTGAAATATGCAATGCCAGAATTTCCACAACTCTACTAACCACAATATTACTAACAATTTGTATTGATTTACTTCGGTTTTAAAAAGCTTGTCGGCGAATTCAACGTTTTTGCATAATTATTTATACGTATGTATGAAGATATATAAGTAAATGCCGGTTCGCTAGTTATTCGCGCGACAAACTTTTTTAAAACCGAAGTAAATCACTACAAATTGCTAGTAATTTTCATTAGAGTTTGAGTAATTGCTTTCGCAATTTAGTAACTTTAACGAAAGCTTAACTGATTTTATCAATGTTATTGTGGCTTGTTAACATTTTATTTTTAATATTTTTATTGAGCTTTGTACCACGATTGTTTATTAGGAAAAATTGAAAAAGCA
>NW_016160459.1:24831-30704 GCF_001687245.7 Rhagoletis zephyria | reverse complement strand
CTGCTGAAGTCTAGAAAAAAGAAGTCTGATGAGGAGATGTGGTGATCTCCGAAATAGTGCTATAACTTCTACCGCTTAGACTTTGGTGCTTTTTAAATTTTTCCTAATAAACAATCGTGGTACAAAGCTCTATAAAAATACTAAAAATAACTGATTTTATTTTATTCATTTTAGTGCAGTTTTAACACAATTTTCTTGCTAAAAAATCCTTTTTTATGTGTGTACATGTTAAATAAAAGCTTGTTTTTAAAAAATATTTTTTTTTTACATTATTTTATTTAAACTTATCTTCGCTTCCAGCGACCCAAAATTACTTTTTTCCTTTTTAAGTTTTTAATGTGCGCATGTATATGCGTACTTATAAATCATACTTATTTCCCTCAGCTCTTGGCACATCAGGCCAAGGAGAGTTAAAGGGTGCGCGCGTCAGGCATGTTGTGATGTGCCGGATGGAGATTTTGGCAGATAAACGGATTCCGGATACCACGTAAAAATAAGAGCCGGATAAATTTTACAATATTAGCCGTGTTTTATTTGTCCAGAAATTTAAGCTATTAGCTTATTTTGTATGGAGGACTTACCCAACATAATTATATTGGCTTATGAAAAGCTATCTTGGCTTGTATGTTGAACAAGAGGCATTGCCATTCATCATCAGGAATTTTATCCTTCAGCCAATCAGAAAGAGGCAAAAACTTACTTTGAAACTATTTGCAGTCAAACAACTGTCAAAATTAGGTTAACATAGGAAATAAGCTAATTTCGTTTTATTTGACCAAGATTTAGCTATTTGCTTGTGATGGTTGAATAAAACATGCCTGTTGTTGTATTACATTTTTTTCGTTTAGCGACATACTTATGGCCAAATTACCTGCTTTATCGAGCTGAAGAATACCAAATATCTCCTCTGAAATCCAAGTTATAAAATAATCCTATATTAAGGAGAAACGTCAAAGAAAGAAGATAAACAACACTGAATGCCGCTATTTTTAAACGACTTCCAAAAAATGAGAAGGTTATCAGTTCGTCGGAATATTTTTTTTTTATGATTGTTACCGCATAACTTTGGACCACGTCAACCGATTTCGATAATTTCTTTTGCATCGGAAAGGTAGTGTCTCAGAGGTGGTCCCATACTATTCTGGTTAATAGATGATAGAATGATATATATATATATATATTTTTTTTTTTTTATATGGGAATTGAAGCCGTTTTTTCTTGCTAAAAATTACTTGTTATTTTAAAATGTGATGAAAATCGAACAATTATGCATGCTTTCATATCGATCCGCTTCTCGTATCGTCCCGTAAAGCTTCATTCTTTCAATATTTTGTGACCCTCGTTTCAAATTTCGTTATCAGTTTGTATGTTAAAACTAGTTGAACCATATGAAAAAGGTCGAACTATAGTGAAAGCTTCTCTTGAAGAGCGAGCTCACCAGGGTATTTGGCAATGCCTTGAGCAAATCGCCAACGGCATGTTTTTATAGTCATGTGGATAGGTAAACGATGGAGAAATACCCTGCAGTACGGGGGAGTGACTACAGGACTGCTGAATGGGTAGCTCCCTGATAAACACCGTCAATTACCGACCGACTACTTGCAGTGTATTTCATCGATTACTTTTACAAGGCAATGTCCTAGGCGGTAGTCACCATCGGCTCTCTCTGCACTACCTGGAGTTACTAAAGTAGTCACTTGCGTGATTTATGGGCGCCCTCTGTCGTAGTTTTTCGCTATTCTGCTTACGACTGGTTCGACTCTGCACTACCATATGCACTACAACGGGTTAATAGAGTAGCTACTTACCTAGGAGTCGGTGCAGTAGCGGTTCAAAAGTAGCGATTGACTCCAGCAGTACTGGAGGGTATCTACAGCTACCCCTTATACACAGGCAAGAAGATCCTTTAATTTGGTGGAAGCATTGTCGCAAAGAATTTCCAAATTTGATTACGCTAGTATCTATACTTTATTTCGCAGTATACCACTTTTTTTGTGATTCCAAAATGGATACTGCGGTTTTCTCCAAAACTCTGCATTTAAACGAAAAAAGGACTTTTTTTTGCTACATAAATCGTTAAATGTACAGCAGTCGTTGATAAAACCGATATAAGCTTACAGCAATTGTGCGTGGGAACACGTTCGAAAAATACATATGCAAGTGTGTGAACGTTCATCTCTCTTCTTCGCTTTTTCTTACTATAAAAAGTGTGTTAGATAATCATTCCATTAAATCAAAGGGAAATTCATACAAGATGGTGGTTTAGGATTTTCGTGGCGGCAGTTCTTAATGTCAAAATTATGTGTTTGTTGTACATTTGTGGTAGTTATTTTTGTCATTATGCATATGATTTGCTAGTGTAATTTTTGTTTTTCTCTCTACCAATTCCACCTAGTATTCACCCAGATTCATTCCTACTTGTTAAACTAAATTTTGGTCGTTCATTGTTTATTCAAAGAAATTAATTCAGAACGCGTCTTTTCGGATTTTCGTTTGATATTTCAAATAGTAAAAAATGGCGTTCAAAAGAGCAACACTTCGCGATAAGTATCCATTTTTAAGCAAGACCACAAGTAAAAATTATGTTTTTTGAAAAACATAATTTCCATTGCGTTTGGTGGTAATGCAGACCTTTCTCGTCATATAAAAACCAAGAAGCATACAGATGCCCAGAACAGCGCATTCTCTAGCCAATCGAAACTAGATACGTTCTTCAGATAAAACTGGTTTAACAATGTTATTGTGGCTTCTTAACATTTTATTTTTAATATTTTTATTGACAATCGATAATGCAGACCTTTCTCGTCATATAAAAACCAAGAAGCATACAGATGCCCAGAACAGCGCATTCTCTAGCCAATCGAAACTAGATACGTTCTTCAGATAAAACTGGTTTAACAATGTTATTGTGGCTTCTTAACATTTTATTTTTAATATTTTTATTGATCAATCGATTTTAAACTAACTTCCCGAAAAGTTAGAGACTTGAAATTTTCAGCATAGTTCCAATCACGATGACAATGCAATTTAAAATATAAATGAATTCCCTATATGGTCCAGGGGTCTTGATTCAAAGTCGGTCAAAAATTAGTAAAATTTATGGCTAACAGAGCGTAATTTGCCAAAGAACGTAAAACCAGAGCAAAGCTATTTATGGCAAATTCTAGATATCAACCTAGTCTAGATATGAACCTCGTTGTAGGCATCATATCAAGGAGATACAATTAGAAGACTCGAGAAGTTTCCCCGCCAGAAGAACTTTAATATTGCGCCTAAATATATGCCATGCTACAGCGGAAGTGGACGACACGCCATTTCTTTAAATGAAATTAACTGCTGCTATATGTATGTATGTACATATGTATGTTTATACAAAACGTAAGCAAACAACATTTTGCTTGCATAGTCTTCTGTTCTCTTTCATTGCAAGTTGAATTATTTTAATATCTATTGCAAAATTTTGTACATAAAATAAAATAAAACTATTTAATATACAACGCTTTTATAAATGGACTAAAAATTAGAAAATAAAGTAATGTAAAAAAAATATTTTTTTAAAAATAAGCTTTTATTTAACATGTTTAATCAAAGGAATAAAATAAAGTAGTGAAACAAAAGATTTTTTAGCAAGAAAATTTTGTCAAAACTGCACTAAAATGAATAAAATAAAATAAGTTAAGGTCTCGTTAAAGTTACTAAAAGCCATTTAGTGAAAGGAGTTATTCAAACTCTAATGAAAATTACTAACAATTTGTACTAATTTACTTCGTTTTTAAAAAGTACTGCGAAACGGAATTTATTCGCAGTAATTTACGGGTTTTTGTCCGAAAAAAAATACGAGCGTTAAGTATGATAGATACCTCTTGCTTACGGGCGGATATGACGTTGGAGGGCATTTCAATAAGTGTGAATGCATAATACAAGTAGAACAAACCATGGAAGGTATACTCAGTTTAATCATACTCGCTGCGCTTCTCTGGTGCGTATCATAGACGAAAAAAAAGCTACAAGTCGACCCGATCAACTCACTCATTATAAAAGAAACTTTAGCTTGAAGTTGCGAAATTTTTAAAATTCGCACTATTTATGTTACGAAATGAACGTGTTGTCTGCTAGATATAAACATGAATCTTACGGATTCTATAGTTCGTATCTTTAACTTCAAGCAGCTGCACCGCTCGTTTTTTAACCGACTTCCAAAAAAGGAGGAGGTTATCAGTTAGTCGGAATATTTTTTTTTTTTTAGGTATGTTCCGCATAACTTTGGACCACGTCAACCGATTTCTATACTTCTTTTTGCATCGGAAAGGTAGTGTCTCAGAGGTGGTCCCATACTAATCTGGTTAAGATCCGATCCGTGGATCATGAGATATATATATATATTTTTTTTTTTATGAGAGTTGAAGTCGGTTTTTTTGTGCTAAAAATTACTTGTTCATTAACCGACTTCACAACGAGGAGAAGGGTTATTAACTCGACGGAATACTTTTTTTATGTATGTTACCGCATAACTTTGGCCCACGTCAACCGATTTCTATAATTCCTTGTTTTATAGGAAAAGTGTTACCTCATGCATCGGTGGACCCATATTAATTTGATATAAATCCGATCATCGGATCAGGAAGAAATAAACAATAATCTTAAATTTTTATATGAGAATTGAAGTCGGTTTTGTTTTTTGCTAAAAAATTACTTGTTTTTATGCTTACTACACGTGCAAGTGGTTTTTGTATGGCCAAAATTGGCATAATTTTTAACCGACTTCCAACAAAGGACGAGGTTATCAGTTCGTCGGAATATTTTTTTATATTTGTTTTTATGTCTGTTACCGCATAACTTTGGACCACCTCAACCGATTTCGATAATTCGGAAAGGTAGTGTCTCAGAGGTGGTCCCATATTAATCTGGTTTAGATCCGATCATCGGTTCATGAAATATGAATTGAAATCGGTTTCTTTTCGCTAAAAATTACTTTTTCTATTATATTACTTACAAATTTCCGAAAATTATCATAGTACGGCACTCGATACATCAATATTAAGCAGAATTTTCCCTGAATCAAAATATGGTGGTCTCACGTTGTAACAATGGAACGGTTATATTAAAATTTCGCTCATTTTGTTATTTTAATGGTAAGTGCATGTGCAAGATCTTACAATGTGAGACCATCATATTTGGATTCAGCAGAAAATTCTACATAAGATTGATGTATCGAACGCCGTGGATATGAGAATTTTCGAAAATTTGTAGGATAATAAAATAGAAAATGTATGCCAATTTTGGCCATATAAATACCACTTGCACATGTACTAAGCATACAAATAACAAAAGGAGCGGTGCAGGCAGTCAAAGATACTATACAATCCGTAGGTTTCTTATTTATATCCAACATTGCAAATCAATTATATAAATAGGCAATCATGTTTCCTTTACACCCCTTTTGCGGCTAAACTATACCTCTAAGGTATAAACAATTATATATCATTAGAAAGGTATTTTGATGCTGATGTGCAGGCAATTTTTCAAATTTCAAATTGGTTTAACATAAAGCGAAAAAATCAATTCAAAAGTGACACCAATACCAATGCCGTACATGTACATGGTTGGGGCGGAAATGCCTCCTAAATGTATGCTTTAATATTGATACTAAATTACAGAAACGTGCTAAGTAGCAGTTTAGGAATAAGATGTATGTATGTATGTACATAAATAGATTAGACACAAACAAGGAAGAAGGTAAAGTTGAGTATGGAGAAGAAGAAAGGGATAAATACAGAAATTAAAATAAAAGTAAATAAACCTAAATATAAAGACAAAGAGGAAGGAAAATTTAAATACCGAACCTAATAACAATGGTGGGGGTGAATATGTAA
>NW_016160459.1:11016-14836 GCF_001687245.7 Rhagoletis zephyria | reverse complement strand
CACATAAACTATCCTTAATTTTAGCGGTTGAATTTCAACCGCTGGGCGAACACTAGTTTTAAAAATTTCGCAAATTCAAGCTGAGGTTTATTTTATAAGGAGTGAGCTGGTCGGGTCGACTCGTAGTTGTGTTTCGTCTATGATACTCACACTAGGTAACATAGGCTGCTTACTCAAAATAGTCAAAATGCTAGGGTCGATTAAAATTCAAAAAAAAAAATAAAAAAAATAAATAAATAAAAAACACATAAATTTAAGACGCTGCCATTACTCGGAGGTATTGACTTATACGATTTTCTGTCCTTGCGTTAAAACTGTCATCTTTTCCCTTCAAAATGCCGCCTCAAGTGTGTAGATATCTTCAACGGAAACATTTTAGAGCTAAATTTGGTAAAAAATAACAATCGCGATTTTTAAAACTTTTGATTCGGACAGGTGGAAACGAGCGTTTCTAAGAATTTAATTTTGCATAAATTCTGTTTTTTGGGACCTTAAAGAAGAGTCCCTCAAAGTTACAGCAAAATCTAAAATTGGTCCGCGACGATTTTTTATATTTTCAGACGTTTCATATAGAATGACTCGGTTACAAAACTTGAAAACTGCTTATGTAATTTAATTTTCAGCCGAACCGAACTAATTCATTGGGTGGTTTAAGGTAAGGTAAGTTAAGGGGTAATGGGCAATGATTCGATTATGAGCCAATCTAGAGTCACTTATTCCTTATTTTTTCCTTTCCAAATATGTATGTTAAAATTAGCGCCACTCAGCGGGTATATTTTTAGAAAGAAAGTTTTCTGTTCAAGTGATCATTACTTGTTCCGAATATGAGCAAAATTCATAAATACAATTCTCACAAATATCTCGGTAGCAGCGCCACATATCGGTTCTCATCTTTTAAGCTGTTGCCAATTGTATATTCCTACACCCATAAAACTTCATTGAACTCGTTTGGGAGGTTTCGGGGATCAGCGTGATATGTAGCAATTTTTATCTTCTAGATACATACAATGAGAATTGCTAAAATTTCCATTCCTAAGTTTACCTGATGATAGTACGAATGAAAATTGCTTTTGAATTTCGAATTGACTAATTTGTGATGATGTGGTAACATCTCTTATACAGCTGAAACAGCTTTAACCCTTTCCGGTCAAATCCGTCCCTGAAGAATATAAAAATTTTTCCTCTTAATTTCAAGGTTCATAGAGCTTCATAATACCAAAAGCAAAAAAAACATATTCAAAAGTTGGTTTGGGTAGCTTTTAGGGCTACCTCAAATTTGTGCAATATATTGTACAAAAGTCCGCAAAGGTGTAAAAGCACTCAAGAAAACTCAATATATATTTACTAAGTTTGACGGAATAAAATTTTTATTTCATTGAAAATGAACTCATTTATAATAATTGATTTTACTGTAGATATGTTGGAATGAATATTTTATATCTTTTTAAGTATCTTTAGTTAAGATTTGCATTAAAAAATTTTAAATTTTCTCCATGAGAAGAGAATTACATAAAGAAATTTTAAAAAATTTCAGATAAAATCACAATATAAAATACAAATGACCCGTTTTAATAAACCTTCCCGGGTTTTCTGCCTTCAGCAGATCATGAAATCAAAAACCTACCCTTTACTGAAACAACAGCGCAAAAGCTCTTCGAAAACCACGACAAAAACCACCCTAATTGCCTGTTCAACTGCAACCTTTGCGGACGTTTGTACAATATATTGTACATTACACTTACAACCTTTCAGTGTAAATGTACAATGGTGTGGTGGTAATGGTACTTATGAAATTTTATGTGTAAATATATGCGAACGGCAAAGCATAAAAGTACGTTTACATATAAATATAATCTCAATCAAAGCTCGTTAGCTTTCAAATTGGTTATTCACACAACTCGAGGAAAAGTTAAACTTTTTCTCTGCGTCACCGTGGTCAATTTTTTCTGCAACACATATTATGCCATTTAAATATATTTTAACTGAATATTTTATTAAAAATACCTTAACAAACCTATTTTCCTTACTAGCGTCAATTTTTGTTTACTTTAACATTTGACATTCCTCCTCTTCTTCGCAAGTATAATCGATAAAACTAGGTTGGACACCAAAAAGTTATCGGTTTAATCTGAGATATTTTTAATTATAATTTTGCATGGCTAATCTCTTTTTCTAATAACAGATTAGGGAGTTAAGCTCGAAAATTAGGATAATCTTTTTATGTGTAAAGCTATTATTAGGCGATTCAGTTACACACATACAAATGTAGGTTAGGTTAGAAATTAAACATTAATTTCACTTAATTTTATTAATTTTGCTGATTTAATTTTTTTATTCATTTTCATTTTTGTTTTTGAGCTTATAGTTTGAGCGTTTCTATTTGTATATATTCCTTAATTTAGTTTTTTCTCTTCGGAATATAATCTGTGGTTCATGTAAATGGGAGCGATTTTTGGAAGAGTTGTGTGGAGATTGAAGTTGCAGGATTTTACCCGATGATTTTTTGTTCCGTACGTTTTGCTGTTACTCACTTTTACTCTCACTTCAGAGAGTGATTTTGCCGTTTGACCTTTTTCCAGGATTTTATACGAAAAGTATTGGATCAGAGCTATCCATACATATGCGCATTATACATACATATATTCACGTATGTTCATCAGTTATCAACGGCCCCAGTTAAAATGATTTCAGTATTTTTTTAATTTTCGCCTTGCTTTTTTATCAAAATACTAAACCTATGCCTAAAACCATCTACGAATGTCAAAACCAGAGCATGAATCACGTATGACGACAACCGTCTGAACGATATCGTGTCGAGATTGTATTGTATTGATATCATCAACTTGATTCCAGTTTTGCTTCACGTAACAGTAACAGCAACACGTAATCGCAACACAAATGCATAAATCAGTGTTTTGACAACATCGTTTTGTCAGTATCGTTTGAACGACTATCGTTTCAAAGTTACGTGATTCATGCCCAGTTGCAACAAATGAGTCCATACATATTTACGTACATACATAGGTACAAAGCCGTATGCATGTGCGGAGTTTAAATAATCGGAAGTAATAATCAATTGTAGCGCATTTCCTCTTACTATGCATATGCCTAAATGTATGCAACCATTTACAATAGCACGCAAACACAGGGTGCTTCTAATGAAAATAAAAATTTTATGCTGAAATACACATGCTAAGCCCTTCGAAATTTTGTGCTGGGATATGCGTTACAGCTTCGCAAATTTTACCCCTACCGAAACCAAAGATGTATACACATAAAAAAATTAGGTTTCAAATGAGAGGGCTGGGCCTCTAGATGTGCAAGAAGGTTTCAATATTTTGAATGGGGTTGCCACCTGCTTAAAAAATTATAAGACTTCCACCGTTCGCGCAATTTAAAAAAATGATATAATATGCCATATAAACGGGCTTGGTCTATAGATCTGCAAGGAGAACCTCCAATTTACAAATATTTTTTCGTGCAGAGCATCAGATTTACACCGTTCTCTAGAGTTTCAAGATGAGGTGTCAAATTAAAGGTATTCACCTATAGACGTGACTTTGTTTTTTTTAAGGGGCGCCGCCTAATTAAAATAGCATTGTTTAAAATATGATAGTAAAATATCAGAATATGGGTTTTAGATTAAATTAATATGTTGGTGTTTTTAATAGAGTTGCTACTTACTTATTTAGCACATTTATAGCTATGAATGGTAAGTGGCCATGAAGAGAACTGTGGCAACCTCATTGACCTCTAAAATGCCTAAATTTTTGCCACCGAAATTAAGAGGGGGGTAAAGCCGAATAGTCAAATCAGGGGG
>NW_016160459.1:5101-10576 GCF_001687245.7 Rhagoletis zephyria | reverse complement strand
GTTTCACAATTGGCTGAAAATTACGGCCAAAACCGTCGTTTAAACATTTTCGAATTGTGTATAGGTGTTGCTGCAACATGTTCAATTTGACATGTTTCGCCTGTTGTTTCACTACACATTTGAAATTAAGCTTTGAAATAAAGATAAATCGATATAATAATCGATATTGCTATCAATAAAATAATCTATATTGTATCTATATCTATGTATGTATATCTATGTGTAGCAGACAAAAGTAACCACGGTGGCACAGAGATGAGGCTTAACTTCTCCTCGAGTTGCACAATACCGGTTTGAGAATAAAAACAAAAACAAAGATGCCTAGAGGTACAGGCAAAAACGAAGATCAAAGTAAATTTAAACACTTTAATGTAAAGGTGAAGAGGAATATGCAAAAATAAAGATAAATATGAAGAAAAGGATGAAGATGAAGATCGATATTGTTATCGATATAAAACTCGATATTCTTATCGATATAATGATCGATATTGCTATCGATAAAATAATCGATATTTTTATCGATGCTGTTATTAATTAAATAACCGCTATTGTAGTCGATATAATAATCAATAAAATAATCGATTTTGTTATCGATACAATTATGGATATTGTTATCGGTATAACAATCGATTAAATAATTGATTTTGTTATCGATTTAGTCATTTATATTGTTAACGATATGTACAATAATCGATACTGACGATTGTTATATTTATCGCTGAATTAATCGGTTTTATAATCGTATTTTTCTATATGTGTATGGATATTGTTATCGGTATTTTTATTGAAACAGTTATCGACAGGGTTACCGATTTAATAATCGGAACATGGAATGTGATCACATTGCATGACATCACATCACATAATATCACACGATATGATGAGACATCACAATATATTACATCACATAATATGATATCACATCACACGATATCACGTGACATGACATCATATGATATGACATCACATTATATAGCATGACATCTCATGACTTGACATCACATGATATGACATCGTATGACATGATATGGCATTGCATGACGTGGCATCACATGATATGACATCATATGGTATGACATCATATGACATGACATCAGAGGATATGACATCATATAAAATCACGTCACATCTTATCACGTCATCGCACCTCATCTCATCTACGTGAATAGAAAAGGATATAAGCAAAGATGTGAAAGATAAAAACAAAGAGGAAGACCAAGTTAAAGCTACCGATTTCAAAACCAAAAACACCGTTGGAAAGGTAATTTTCTGTAGATGAGGAGGCTTTTTATAGTTTCGAAATTGGTTGAAAATTTTCGTTTAAAAATTTCCATATTTGTTAATGGTTGTTTTTGCAACCTGCGCAATTCAAGCGTTTCGCATTTTGTTTTACTTCGTATTTGAAATTAAACTTTGTGTTCAATCTCAGGGGATTGATTAGAGCGGCACAGCGTGCACCGGAGAAACTAAATCCACAATAAATAAAACCGATTGGGATTTCGTATAATTCAAATAGTTTAAATAATTCTTTTATTGAAGTAATTCAACGTATTAATGCAATACAACGACAATTTTGAGCCCGAGTGGCTTATGAAACGGAAAATTGAAAATGCAGGTGCGATGCGGCTGCGGCGGTCGTTACAGAAGAAGTGAAAAAGAATTTTAATTGCGGACACAGGTCACCCCATGGCTCGCTTACAATAGCAACTATTACAAAGCATTTTTCAAATGTAAATTTACAAAGAAAAAGGAAAATTCAATCTAATCGAACTGGATTAAGTTAGTGTCCATGTCCTCGACACTTTGAAATAAAGATAAATATGAAGATGGAGAAACAAGTGATAACGATGAAGACAAAAAAAAAGGCAAAAGTGAAGACAAAGAGGAAAATTGAGATAAAGGCGAAAATGGAGACAATGAGAAATACATAAGAATTAGGTTAACAGAGTTGAAATTTTGCGATAGGAATCAAAATAAAATCAGCCATAAAGGTTACTGAAATTTATCGAATCATCGAAGTTTATAATTATCGAAATTTATCCATGCTTATTAAGTTATCGCAACGTATCGAATTATTCAAACTGATCAATGTTTATTGAGTTGTCGAAATTTATAGACACTTAGTTGTCCAAATTTACGGGTAGTTATCGAGCTATAAAAACGTGTGAGATTAACGAAATTTGTCAAGTTAAAGAAATGTATCAAGTTATCGATATTTCTTGAATTATCATTATTTATAGACTTAACGAAATATATCGAGATGTCGTAATGCATGGAGGTCTTTCAACTTACAGAGTTATCGATAATTATTGATCTACTGAATTTGGTTGGTTCAACGAAGCGAAGTTTATGGAATTTTCAAATTATATCGATTTATTGAAATTTCAAGGTTATATTAGCTTATCGATTTATCACTGCTTATCGCATTTAATCGTCTTAACAGAGTGTAAGGAGTTATCAAAATGTTTAGATAGTTTTCGAAAAATGTGGAAATCTCAAAAGTAAACATTTATAAAGGTATTTTTGAGTTATCGAAATTTATAGAGCCATCGAATTTCACAGTTATCGAAATTGGTCGAGTTAACGAATTTAGTTGAGTTATCGAATTTTAGTGAAATTCATCGAACTATCGATATGTATCAAATCATTGAAATTTATCGATAAACTTGAATGTATCGGGTCAATTCCAAGTCCTGCCGAAGTCCTCCAAAGACTTTCTCAGATAAAAAAAGTTTAGTTACGTTTTAGCAGAAGATTTTCCGGTTAGTTAATTTGTACCGTATAAGTTTTGCTACGTGTTAAGATAGAAAACCTCTCCAAGGCTTCTAAAACTAGAAAAACTGTCGAATTTCGACAGTAACTGGCACTCTAGTTAGTTATTAAAATATATAAGAAGCCAAGTAGGGGTTAAATTCACTCACGTTTTATGTTAGGATGGTGCCTTTTATATAAAAGAAAATGCTTAGCACGGTCAGCCAAAAAAATTATTAAAAATGAACGCGATTTCCCAGCGTCTTGATATTTTTACCTAATTAAATTTAATGGACTACAAAACTGCATACCTAAAAATTCTGAACAAAAAGTTTAAAATTTTTGGGTGTAATTGTTAAAGTTTGTTGAATTTTTATAATTTTTGTAAGAAGTTTGAAATGTGGATTTATGTGGTTCTGGTTGGGTAATGTGCTAGACTTTTATAAAAAAATTGTAAATTAGATTAACAAAATAAAAAATCATAACTGGTCAAAATGTAACTTAACTTAATCAGCTGACCACAAAGGTATATAGATAATGGACGAGTCCGCGCATCCCCCCTCCTCCCCTGCGTCTAGCTCAACAAACAAATCAAGCTTATCAGCTCTGTAAACCTACATACCTCTGACAACTGTCCCACACATAGCTGTCACGGGTGGGACATGCTTCTCTGTTGAATTATTCTTATCTAACTACGTGGAAACGACAATACAATTGAGGTAAATATTTGCAATGAATTTCTAAAATTATGTAACAAACACGAAACACAACCTCAACTTCTGTAATTAAATATAACAACTTTTAGCTTTTTTTGTCTACTATATATTTTTCTTACCAAACACTTGAATTATGAATCGCAATTTATTTGACAGTGCATTCAACACAACCTACTTTAAACTTAATCAAAAAATTTACTTAGAACTTGACTTCAAAACGTAAAAAAAGTAATAAAAATGCATTTAAAGCTTTAATTTGTTATTTTTGGTTGGTTTAAAATTTTTACATATTTCTTATCCACAGGTTTGTTAGTTTTATAAAGAAAATAATTTTTGCACTGAGGTACACTTTTCCATGGAACCTCCCAAATACATCATTGCAAGACTACACAAAAATAGTTTGTCATATACCACAAGTTTCCCGCCTTTTTTGTCATTCGCCGCAAATATATACACACATATGTATGTAGATACATATATACATACCTGTGTAAGCATACAAAACGCGAAAAAAGCAAAACAATTTATAACTCAAATCCCAGCTTAAGTTCGCTCTAGCTCAAAATATATTCTCACGCCCTAATACTTACTAAAACAAACTCGTTGCATTTGCAAAGCTAGCTCAAGCTAATTTACATTCGCAAACACATACATGTGTACACATGTATGAACTCAAACAAAAACGCTACACCAAATAACTCGAGTTTGGAAATCTGTAGAGAAGGCGACTTAGATCCCTTTAAGAGGAGCTCAAAACTATCTCGCTCCCCTGTGACAACCCCAACGTGCGGAACTCCCCCAGTGGATGGGTTCCATAACTCTAACGAAGTGGGTCTGCCCGCAAAGCAACCAAAGGTTTTAGAAAACTTAGGAGTGGGAACCACATTTGAAAGGCTAGGGGCGCACATAAAATGTCTTGCGTCGATGCTAAAGGAAAAAGACGGCAAACGGCGTACTATCCACCAACCGATGAGAGACGTTATCGAGAATATCCGGTCTCTATACGAAAAGGCTGCTGCAGAAAAATGCAAGTGCAAAGATAACGAGGCAGTCTGTGTTATTGGAAGCACACAAACGTCGCCATGGCCAAGAGCAAAGCCTGGCTCCGTTCGGAGAAAAGCGGCTACTGAAGCTGTCGGCTCCCCGGCGAATAAACGCGAAAGGAACGGAGAAAGTCAACAGGGATGTCCACAACCCGTAGAAAACGGGCATATAATGGATTATACGGCCACAGTGCAAGCAAATAAAGACAGCGAGTGAACCGAGGTCAAAAAGAAGGAAAAACGGCCCAAACCGAAGAATGTTGCCACCACAGGAAAACTGAGGCCAGACGCAATCATCATAGAGAAAAAAGGTGAAAGCTCGTATGCCGACATCCTAAAAAAGGTTAAGAGTGATGAGAACTTTAAGAGTTTCGGGGATTCCGTATCCAAAATACGACGCACCCAGAAAGGCGATCTTCTTATCGAACTCGCGAAATCATGCCCAAAGTCGGCGGAATTAAAGGCCCTTGTGATTGCTACCCTAGGGGACGATGCTTCGGTAAAGACATTTACTGACCGAATCCTGGTAGAATGTAAAGACATCGATGAGGTTACAACCAAAGAAGAGGTATACACTGCTATTAAATCATTGCCTGGTCTTGAAGGTATTGAGAGCTCAGATATAACTGGTCTGCGCCCTGCTTATGCTGGCACTCAAACGGCTACTATTACTAGCTTACCTGCTCAGTAGTATAGTGCTGCTGCTCCGGTTCCAGAACCGCCATAAGGTTTGCTGTTGCTCCGGTGCAGAACCGCTATATGGTTTGCTGCTGCTCCGCCGCAAGCTTTGCTGCTCCGCCAAAAGATGTCGCCGATCGTAACCCTAGTTCAGAACCCAGATAAAAGCCGCAAGATGTCGCTGGTGACAAATCTGAGTCCGGAACCGGAACCGATCACAGGGTGTTCCGCTGATGGAAATCCGAGAAATCCGATACCATTCAGAACCGGAATCGATCACAGGGTGT
>NW_016160459.1:0-2847 GCF_001687245.7 Rhagoletis zephyria | reverse complement strand
GTAGTCACCCAGTTACATTTGACAAAAAGTAGTACATGAACAAATTAAATGGACGGATTTGGAAGTATACAATTTTGAAAGTGCCCGGCGTCGCGGCGATCCGCGATCGCGCCCCGCCCCGCGCCGCGTTCGACGTCACGCTCGCGTCCCCCGCCCCTCCCTTCCTTTCGCAATTATGTACTGGTGGCATTATAACCGTGTAGAAAAAGGAAAAATGATAAAATAACACTAGTTCACTTCTGAAACTGCTTTTTAATGTCCAAGTAATGGGAATTATTGTGTATGGTGTTATTGCATGCTGCATCCCACCCATAGTGGAATTTACCAGGTGCCACTGCTTTATTTGAAAATTTGCCTATAAAATGTGAATATAAGGCAGCCGAATGTCAGAAAATAAAGAGAGAAAGCCGTTTTATTACTTCATCTGTTTATTGCGACATGGTTCCATGTAAAAATTTTAAAGTTTTCCAGCAATGTTTTTAACATCTATTAAAAAGCATGCAGAAAAAATTCATACAAAAGCGCTATGTCCAATATGCGGAGCAGTTTTTAAAGACGATGCATTTCCTATATTTTGTTAGATAAGTTCATAAGTAAAAATAATTTGTGAATATTACTTTCTTCATATGAATTATATCATATTTTTTGTTTAATTCAAGGCCTATCAAACAGGTTTAGAGCATTTGAGCAAACACAACATTTGCCTGTATTTTGTTGTTGCTTCTGGTATCGAAGGTGCCAAAAACTGTTCTGATTTTTTCTTCTACATCAAAGCGTGCCATACGAAATACGAAAAAGGTAAAAAATTTAAATTGAAAAATGAAAATTGTGACAACTTTCTTTCTTAGTAAATTGGTTCGCTTCTCGAAGCATTGATCCACCATCCTGTGCCAGGCCCAGTAATCAGCGGTTGTGCTGTTGAGTTGGGCGAGCTTTCCAAAAGCTGCTATTTAATCGCTGGTTTTGTATGGAAAATGTTTCACGTGCAAATAGATTTTAACAATTTAGAATTTTTGTGAGAAGAAATGTAAAATATTTGCCATTTTCGAGAACAAATAATTTGAAAAAAATCAAATCAGATGCTATACTGATATTACCTGTTCAATGTGCCTTGGTTTAATTGTATTTTTGGAATAAACAAAGTTCTTTTTCCTTCTGTCAGTAAACTGTTTTTTTTTACAAATAGTATAAATAAGCAATGGGAAATAAAGCAAAATTTGTTTTATTTCCAACCTTTGTTGGAAATAAAGCAAAACTCAGATTTTGGTATTATTTCCCATTTAAAAGTGAAATAAAGCAAATTTCGCGTTATTGCCGTTTGTGATAAAAATTCCAACTTACTTTTATATGGAAAAAATCTGATTTATTTCTTCTGTCACGGGTGGGACGACAAAAAGAAACTGCTTTTTGGAGCAGATATATTTTACGGAAACTCTGCGAATTTATTTCACTTTATTATACAAAAAATCCGAAATTCCTCTGTCACGGGTGGGACGACAAAAAGAAACTGCTTTTTGGAGCAGATATATTTTACGGAAACTCTGCGAATTTATTTCACTTTATTATACAAAAAATCCGAAATTCCTCTGTCACGGGTGGGACGACAAAAAGAAACTGCTTTTTGGAGCAGATATATTTTACGGAAACTCTGCGAATTTATTTCACTTTATTATACAAAAAATCCGAAATTCCTCTGTCACGGGTGGGACAACCTTACGACACGTACGCATTTTTATATGAAAAGGAGCTTTTAGTGTGGTTATCTATATATTAATACGCTAACATAAATTTTGTCTCCGTTCGTTTGGCGATTCTACCGAACCGATTTCAAAACCAAGAACACCGTTGGAAAGGCATTTTTCCGTAGTTGAGCAGAGTTTTTATGGTTTCACAATTGGCTGAAAATTACGGCCAAAACCGTCGTTTAAACATTTTCGAATTGTGTATAGGTGTTGCTGCAACATGTTCAATTTGACATGTTTCGCCTGTTGTTTCACTACACATTTGAAATTAAGCTTTGAAATAAAGATAAATCGATATAATAATCGATATTGCTATCAATAAAATAATCTATATTGTATCTATATCTATGTATGTATATCTATGTGTAGCAGACAAAAGTAACCACGGTGGCACAGAGATGAGGCTTAACTTCTCCTCGAGTTGCACAATACCGGTTTGAGAATAAAAACAAAAACAAAGATGCCTAGAGGTACAGGCAAAAACGAAGATCAAAGTAAATTTAAACACTTTAAGGTAAAGGTGAAGAGGAATATGCAAAAATAAAGATAAATATGAAGAAAAGGATGAGGATGAAGATCGATATTGTTATCGATATAAAACTCGATATTCTTATCGATATAATGATCGATATTGCTATCGATAAAATAATCGATATTTTTATCGATGCTGTTATTAATTAAATAACCGCTATTGTAGTCGATATAATAATCAATAAAATAATCGATTTTGTTATCGATACAATTNTAAAATAATCGATATTGTTATCGATACAATAATGGATATTGTTATCGGTATAACAATCGATTAAATAATTGATTTTGTTATCGATTTAGTCATTTATATTGTTAACGATATGTACAATAACTACTAAATACTCACGATTGTTATATTTGTCGCTGAATTAATCGATTTTGTAATCATTGTATTTTTCTATATGTGTATGGATATTGTTATCGGTATTTTTATTGAAACAGTTATCGACAGGGTTACCGATTTAATAATCGGAACATGGAATGTGATCACATTGCATGACATCACATCACATAATATCACACGATATGATGAGACATCACAATATATTACATCACATAATATGATATCACA
>NW_016160458.1:60725-64433 GCF_001687245.7 Rhagoletis zephyria | reverse complement strand
TAACATAATTACATATTTATGCACTAGAGTGGTCCTTGATATGTTGATACTTTACATCATGGAACATGCCACACAAATATTTCAATATTAAAAAAATATATTGGAGTCGCTAACAAGGGTTGAAAAAATAAAAATTTTTTAGTCGCAAAAATTCGACGAAATTTTTACTATAAATCTGATAAATTTAACATGAAATTGAAACTTATTCACATAAATTCATACAAGTTTTGTCGAATTTTCGCGATTTTTTTTTAATTAAATTTCCTCAAACCCTGGTTGTCATATTAAAAATTTGGTTGTTGATACTCTTATTTTTAAGGGCAACCCTAATATACATACAGTGCCGGACAAAAGTATGGGCACATTGAATTTTTCACAATTTTTTTATTCTAATTTATTTTCAATAATTTTTTATAAAAACGTAGTTCGTCCTACAACAAAAAACATAAAAAGTAAATCTCTAAACTTTGTGCAAAACTCAGACAAATGCAGTAAATTTACATACTAATTTGCAACTTTCTATTCAGATTTTTTAATATAAAAAATCGCGTTGCTTTTTGACAATTTTTTTCCACCCAGGTTTTTCCATACAAAGTATGCCCGACAATTATTTTTTGTATAGAGAAAATGACAAGCACCTTCAACTAAAAAAAATGCCAAAAATCAACGCGATTTTTAGATACTTCAAACTTGCACTTTGTTATACTAAAATTGAATGGGCAAAACTGAGTACTTAGAATTTTTCTAAAAGATCTGATTAGAAAGTTGCAGATTATTATACAAATTTATTGAATTTTCCTGAGTTTTGCACAAAGTTAGGAGATTTTGTTTTTTGTTTTTTGGTGAAGTACGAACTATATGTTTATTAAAAAATATTGAAAATAAATTAGAATGAAAAACTTTACATATAATGCGAAAAATTCTCTGTGCCAATACTTTTGTTCGGCACTGTATATACATATATTTGATTTATACCATTAAGCGCTTATTGTTTCATTGCAGAAGGACAAACTTGCTGCCGCAGCCAATGGCAAGCTGAGCAACGGCTATGCAAATGGCGCTTTGAAGTCAGCCGAAGAACAGACCAAGGAGATTAACGGCAACCTTAAGGTTCTGGATAATAACAAATTAGAGGGTTATCATAAATCCACATTGACGTCGCCGTCAACTTGCGCCACAACACCGACAACAACGAGACATCGAGTCTTTGCCGCGGCGAATAATTAATTTAAATGTAGTAATCATAACTAATANTTTACTATTTCAGTAAAACTAAATCCGTTTTTTTTTGGCTTGTGATAACGAGGGACCTAATATTCGGAAAAAAAAATGGTTCAACAAAATTTCAATCGAATGTCCTGAAAACAAATTTAAGCAGCATATAAAGCTCAGAAAAGCTCAAGTTGAAGTATTTTTTCTCGGTTCAAATCGAAAAAGGGACTTTCGGTCATCGATCTCAGGGATCTTCCAAGAAAAAGTGCTCAGCCAGCACACAGTTTTACTATGTAGAAAGCTTTCACTACTTTAATCAACAATCCTGAGCTCCTAATCGTTGTCTAAAATATAAGCTGACGCCTGTTACATGCCTCCTCGCAAGCATGCCGCTTACCAAATGAACCCTAAATTTCTAAGTGCAATCACGTAAAAGTAATAAATTTGCAAAGAGAGGATTGAAAATTATATAATTTTTGATGAAAACTTCTAAGAAATGTTCCAAACTTAGCCAAAAGAAACACAGTTTTTACCTTAAAAACTGTTATTGGCCAGCCTTTGTAAATTTTTCGTTTCAGTTCCAAATGTTTTGTCCACCACTGTACGTTTAAACAAAAAGAAAATCACTGTAAAGAAAGCTATGTGTAACTATTTACTTAAGTTGTGCTTACAACGAAAAACTAAGAGTATTTTAAAGTGGAAGTCATTTACATAATTAAAAAAAAAATATCTCAAGGATATTGGAAATGTATATTTCTAATTTTAAAACTTTTTTCGTCGCTTTTTTTAGATTAAAAAATCTTTAATCTTTCTACCTTTACATAACTGTAGCAAATTTTGTTGTTTCGTTTTCTTTTTCTAGTAGGGATGAATCGTAAATCTTTCATATAAGTACACAACCTAAGACACATGAGACAGGTACATAGCAGCAATCGAGCGACAATAACAACCTTCATGTATTTTGTTTTTGATTTTGTGTTCGCAACTGTCAAAAAAAGCAAACATAATTTAACATTGCAGAATTAAATGTACACAAAAAACAACAATTCAGCCACTTTGAATTACAAAAAAAAAATCTAAATTGCAACGCTGCAACCTGTTTAATGTGCTTTGGCACAACCCGAAATCTTTTTGTTTACAAACTCCTTGCTTATCTTGCATATCTCTCTTCTATTTACTTTATTTTATATTTAAACAATTTTGTGATTATTTTGCACTTAAATCCAAACTTTATTATTTTTTAATAAGATCATACAACTGCTTACATTGTANAACTGTAGCAAATTTTGTTTTTTCGTTTTCTTTTTCTAGTAGGGATGAATCGTAAATCTTTCATATAAGTACACAACCTAAGACACATGAGACAGGTACATAGCAGCAATCGAGCGACAATAACAACCTTCATGTATTTCGTTTTTGATTTTGTGTTCGCAACTGTCAAAAAAAGTAAACATAATTTAACATTGCAGAATTAAATGTACACAAAAAACAACAATTCAGCCACTTTGAATTAAAAAAAAAAAAATCTAAATTGCAACGCTGCAGCCTGTTTAATGTGCTTTGGCACAACCCGAAATCTTTTTTTTACAAACTCCTTGCTTATCTTGCATATCTCTCTTCTCTTTACTTTATTTTATTTTTAAACAATTTTGTGATTATTTTGCACTTAAATCCAAACTTTATTATTTTTTAATAAGAGCATACAACTGCTTACATTGTGGTATACTGTGATCTGTTGTTGTGCTGTTAAGCTTTGTTGGTGTTTTCTTTGTTGGTGGACATGGATTTTATGTGGCTTATGATTTTCTTTCTTTGTGTTTATTGTATAATACATAGAATAGCTTTCGAGTTATTAATTTTGTATATTTAAAAGCAGCGACATGCACATAGTTATACGTAAATATGTATATAAGTATGTACATAAATATATGCAATGNCTTTATTATTTTTTAATAAGATCATACAACTGCTTACATTGTGGTATACTGTGATCTGTTGTTGTGCTGTTAAGCTTTGTTGGTGTTTTCTTTGTTGGTGGACATGGATTTTATGTGGCTTATGATTTTCTTTCTTTGTGTTTATTGTATAATACATAGAATAGCTTTCGAGTTATTAATTTTGTATATTTAAAAGCAGCGACATGCACATAGTTATACGTAAATATGTATATAAGTACATATGTACATAAATATATGCAATAAAACAGAAACGTACATAAACGAAATATACCAATCCAAATCTTGTAACGCTGCAAAATATACATACATGCAACAAACAAATGTATACAACAATTAATAAGTAAATAAAATGTATTTTATATTTTTTATGATGAGAAGAAAATATCAGAAATATTTATTTATTTGATTTTTACAATCGCCAGCCGCAACGAATATTTAATAATTTGTATAAGAGTTTTGAATCTTTTCTCAATTATAAATGGCCAGAGCTGTTATTAACCGACTTCCAAAAAAGGAGGAGGTTATCAGTTCGTCGGAA
>NW_016160458.1:51565-60666 GCF_001687245.7 Rhagoletis zephyria | reverse complement strand
TTTTTTTTTTTTTTTTTTTTTTTTTTTTATGTATGTTACCGCATAACCTTGGACCACGTCAACCGATTTCGATAAAGGAAAGTGTCTCAGTGTCTCAGAGCTGGTCCCATACTAATCTGGTTGAGATCCGATCAGTTGATCATGAGATATATATATATATATATATTTTTTTTTATATGGGTTGAAGTCGGTTTTTTTTTTGCTAAAAATTACTTGTTTAACAGAACAAGTTCTTTGTTTTTCGATTGGGACGCCTGCATTGAGCGCAGAGTTTGCTGAGCGTAGTTCAGGTATTCCTCTGTTCCCGGGTACCCATACCCCGTTAATGGTGACTTTTGCGGCAAGCACGTTTAAGATACTTCTACACTTCGAGGAAATGTTAATGCACTGTAAAGATTTAATCACTGCTTGGCTGTCAGAATAAATACTGACGGATTGTAGACAATTTCAGCCATTATTAGACCATGGGGCGGCCTGCCTTATGGCTGTTATTTTGGCCTGAAAAACACTGCAGTGGTCAGAGAGCCGCCTGCTTAGGTTTAGCGAGAGTTTGAATAAGTATTGAAAATGTCCTTTTTTTATCCTTGAATATCCTTGGAAATTTCCAATATTTCTTTTTGAAAAGAACATATGGCAAGGACTTATTAGTCTATTATTATTATTAACTATCACTTCCTCGAATTTCGTCCTTCTAACTTTATTAGTCATAGATAAAAAAAAAGTTATACGCTTATCTTTATACGATATTGATAGTTACAATATACATAAATGAAGATACTGAAATTATTATTATGGAACCATGCAATAGATTGAATTATAAGGCAAAATGTTATTCTGACACAGTTTATTGATTAAACGAATAACTACTTAGTTCTTATAAGTTTAATTAGACGCATTTATCACTTTTAACATCGAAACCATCAAATTCAATTTTGTGAGTTGCATAAGTTCCTGCTAGCTTTTTTTGATCAGCTGTTTTCCTGGTGGGCAAATTGCTGTTGGCAAAAATTGTTACAAACTTCCCCTCAAAATGAAATGTCACTTTGCTCTCTCAATTTCTACAAATTTGCAAATTTTTTGCGTACGTGATCGCAAAAAGTTGATCATTTATTAAACATAATAAAAATGTAAATACTTAGGAATCTTTCGGCCTTGTTCCTATCACCGAATCAAATAAAAGTTTTGGTAAGTAAATGTTCACATTTGGTACTAAGCAATAAAAAATTTCTAAAATGAATTATAATGTTCTAATAATTAAAGAAATTTGTAAAACAAACTTTAAAATTTTAAGAAATCGATGAAGAAGTTATTATTTTTTTTATTAAAAAAAAAAAAAACACTTTAAAACCGTCAGGTAGGTGTGATTCATGCTCGTCGCTGAAATTTTGATTCACCTCGTAGTTGTCAANAATCGATGAAGAAGTTATTATTTTTTTTATTAAAAAAAAAAAAAACACTTCAAAACCGTCAGGTAGGTGTGATTCATGCTCGTCGCTGAAATTTTGATTCACCTCGTAGTTGTCAAAAATTTAACATCCCGAGTACTATTCTATTAATTAGCACAGGCCCTCAATAAGAATTTAAACAGGTCTGTTATTTAACAAGAATCAAGTGAGGTATAATTTCATTTGTATTATAATATATCGTCACCTGAAATGCAAAATAACGTAACAACATCGTCACTGAAATGCAAAAAATTGTAACTTATCAAAAATTCNACCTGAAATGCAAAATAACGTAACAACATCGTCACTGAAATGCAAAAAATCGTAACTTATCAAAAATTCAAAATTCACTTTTCGATTGCTATAATGGATTTCATCGAATTACAACTCCCCACATCGTTTTATGAAAAAAACTATATTGTCTCGACTTTTTCCATTTCCAAAAGACTGTCCCATTGACCCTCAGCGAACTTCGTACACATGAAGTTGCAAGAAACAGCTGCCCGAAATCTAAAGTAGGTTATTCCTTTAGTTTTAAATTCACTCAAAACGAAATATTTCGTATACTTTTTACAAATGAGATTGCAAGTATCCAGCAGGTAAATAGCCCATCGGAAAGATGTTTAAGTCTTCCTCAGTCATATCCCTTGGCAGTCGCCAAATTCACCCAAGGTTATTTACTGGTTATATTGTGGACGTAAAACCCGTCAATTTTGGAAGGTACTCATAAATATGAAGAAATTACGTAGATTTTTATATTTTGTACCTTAATAAGTTTTATTATCATTTTACATGTATACATTTAAAAAAAAAAAAACTCCAACAACCGTTGATGGAATCTTTTCGAACTCATAAATCTTGTAAAGTATCGGCCAGAATTGATAGTTGAACTACGAAAAGCGGCAAAACCATCAATGTTGATTCTCAATGATATTTCCGAGTTTCAATAAACGTTTCCAAATAACACGTACGAACGTATCGATAGCCACTTCCGACTACTGACATTTTAAACTTGTCATCGAAATTTCAAAATGGCAGCTTCCAACAGTACGTAAGAAAAGTTCCTACAGTACGAAAATCGAAGTCTAGACACATACCAGAGCTGTAAAACTGTGAAATCATATGAAATTAAAAATCATCAATAGGTGCGTTCGTTTAAAATCTCCAACAGAAACCAACCAACTGCCAAATTCCGGCGAAATGTCATCTGGTCGCTCACAAGAGAGAAATATCCAAAATAGTACGCGAACAGAAAATTTGCAGAAACTTGCAAGTCAGACGAACAGCTGATATAATTTTTGTTTACATTCAAAAGTGTAAAATTTAAAACGTACGAAAACTCATTACAAAGTGGCATCCTGGCACAGTTTATTGATTAAACAAATAACTACTTACTTCTTACAAGTTTAATTAGTCGCATTTTGTAATTTTTAACTTCCAAACCATCAAATTCAATTTTGTGATTTGCGTAGAACTTTCGTATTTTTAGGGATTTTTATATTTTTTTGTTAGTTTGGGAGGAAAATTAGTAATACATATTTACATAATACTATGTCTCCATTGAGAGATTTATCCATTAAGATTTAATAAATCCAGTTGCTAAATCACAACCGTCTCCATTACCATTACGAGATATGTTTGACCATGATACAATAATTTTTAGAAGGTAGTTTCACTTCAAAATTTTTGACATAAACCTTGGGGATTTTCGCTTGTTATTTTAGATATTTTTTAACAGAACATGTAAAGATTTATATGTTTCATAACTGATCACTTAATTTTTAATATAAATATACGTATTTAATACATACATTTTTGCCACTGCCAATCACATGAATAAAAATCATAAAAATGAAAATATAACGGCAATATTTCTGGTTTATGATGGATTAGATCCATCGCACACCACGGACTATATCGGTCGCCGATTTAGATGGGCTCGCTAGTCTTTCCATTGCACCACAACTTATTGGTCGGAGCGATTAAGCTGGTGTAGTGTGCGCACCTCCATACATCTTCATGTACATATTTCAAGCGAGCCCTATTATTTAAATAGGCGGCCGATAAAGTCTGTGGTATGCGATGGCTCTTATAGCTGTATCCTTACATCTATTCCGTGTTTTGCAATATCCACGAAAGCAGCAGTTAATTTTTTATGAAGAAAATTATTAAAAAATATTCGAAAACTATTATTTATTTTTCCAACGTCAAAAGCTGGATTTTTTTTTGAAAAAGTTGGTACAACAAAAAATACGAAACACGTTTTCTGTCAGATAGCTAACATGGCGGATAAAAAGAAGAAGTGAAACTACCTTCTAAAAATTTTTGTATCATGTGTTTGACGTTCACATTTTTAAATATTTGACGTTTGCTTATGTATGATTTTACAAATACAGTTGCGGACATTGATATACAGACAGATAAAAGGAAGGTACCAAGCGGAATTTCATTATATGAATTCTGAATATTATTGGCTTCTTATTCGTGGTAAATATGTATGTATAATATATAGTTTGGAAAGTGTAAAGAATGATACCATATTCCGAATCATTTTCCCGAATTTAAGAAAAATTATAAAATTAAAATTATAACGGTAAAAAACATTTGCGGAAAGAAAAATTTTTGTAGAACTCTCTTATTCATGGGAGGGAACCGAAAATCCAATCGTGGGCCTTTGGCATATCATGAATACGAACTGAGTTCTAGAGGATGTTCGGTGCAATGTTATCGAAGCAGAACCATTACCGAAATTTATAAATTTTTTGTCGCAGCGCGTAAATGACTTATAAGGGCCATTCACATACAACTTTCCTCGCTTTGCTTGAAAGTTCAAACTTTGACAACAAAGCGTGAAACGCAGAAGGTATGCTACAATAAACGATTTGACAGCTTTTGCGTTCTCCTTTTCCTCCATATATTTTCTCTGTAAAATACATAACAATATAATAATATGCATTAATAATAGCAATAAAAATTCCTATTTACCCTATTTTTGTCATTAAACGCAAATGCAAGCGCACGAGAAAAGATACAAGATAGACAGCTGATTGCCAAAGCGGGCAAAAGTTGAGAGTTGCCCAAGATTTTGCTTCGTTTTCCTTTGCTTTGCTTCAAACGTTTTTTATGTGAGCATACTCATGCATATGCCTACATCGATCTTATATGTCAAAGCAAAGAACTATCAAGCAAAGCGAAGAAAGTTGTATGTGAATCAGCCTATAGAAAGCGGAGAAGATTCTGCATGATATTACTATAAAACATTTCTTCTAAATTTTTAGTTTTAAAATAATATTTTCTTAATTTATTACAACCAAAGTTATGTAAATATGTATTATTAATTTTCCTCCCAAACTAACAAAAAAATATAAAAATCCCTAAAAATACGAAAGTTCATGTTTTTATGATAGGCTAGATTTCAATGTCCTCAACTGTATATTGAAAACACAAATGTCATTTGACTTATAGCATGTGAATTTGTGGTTGCCACATCCAACAAATTGTACTTATTGATCAATATTATTGAAGATTTGACGAAGATTTAACTTAAATCTACTGCCTTTCGAGATTTAATTTTATATGGTAAATTTCAAATATGAAGTAAAAAAAAATGCGAAATAGCTTAAATTGAACAGGTTGCAAAAACAACCATACACAAATACGGAAATTTTTAAACGACGATTTTCAACCAATTTCGAAACCATAAAAACTCTCCTCATCTACAGAAAATTACCTTTCCAACGGTGTTTTTGGTTTTGAAATCGGTAACTTTACCTTGGTCTTCATCTTTGTTTTTATCTTTCACATGTTTGCTTATATCCTTTTCTTTTTCTATTCACGTAGATGAGATGAGGTGCGATGATGTGATAAGATGTGACGTGATTTTATGTGATGTGATAGGATGTCATGTCATGTGTTGTCATATCCTCTGATGTCATGTCATATGATGCCATACCATATGATGTCATATCATGTGATGCCACGTCCCATGTCATGTCATACGATGTCATATCATGTGATGTCCAGTCATGTGATGTCATGCCATATAATGTGATGTCATATCATATAATGTCATGCCACGTGATATCGTGTGATGTGATATCATATTATGTGATGTAATATCATGTGATGTCTCTTCATATCATATGATAAAATGTTATGTGATGTCATATAATGTGACCATATTCCATGTTCCGATTAGTGTATCGATAACCCTGTTGATAACTGTGTCGATAAAAATACCGATAACAGTATCCATAAACATATAGAAAAATACAACGACTGTAAAATCGATTAATTCATCGATAAATATAACAATCATCAGTATCGATTATTGTACATAGCGTTAACAATATAAATGACTAAATCGATAACAAAATGAATTATTTAATCGATTATTATACCGATAACTATATCCATTATTGTATCGATAACAATATCGATTATTATATTGATTATTATATCGATTACAATAGCGGTTATTTAATCAATAACAGTATCGATAACAATATCGATTATTTTATCGATAGCAATATCGATTATTATATCGAGAAAAATATCGAGTTTTATATCGATAACAGTATCGATCTTCATCCTCATCCTTTTCTTCATATTTATTTTTATTTTTGCATATTCCTCTTCACCTTTACCTTAAAGTGTTTAGATTTCGTTTTTGTCTGTACCTATAGGCATCTTTGTTTTTGTTTTTATTCTCAAACCGCTAAACCGCTGAGAACCATTTCCATGTGCATTATTCCCCTTGAATTTGACGATTTACTCCCAACCAACTGCCGCTAAAGAAGTTTCACTTTATAAATTCAAGAAATTTTCTTACCCTTTTAGTTACCCTAATTCATATGTATCTGTCATTGTCTTCATTTTCGTCTTTATCTTCACTTTTGCCTTCTTTTTTTTGACTTCATCGTTATCATTTATTTCTTCATCTTCATATTTATCTTTATATGAAAAAATCCCAAAATTTTCATCTTTACACATTCATGTTTCTGGAATGCGGGGGACGATATCGATGGCTGAGTGGAAGATCGACCTATCTCGGCAGCCAGTTCGAAAACATTCTATCTCAAAAAACTTTTCAAGAACGCCCTGTTTCAGAATTCGTTTCAAAAACGCCCTATCTCAGCTGCCGATTCAAAAACGCCCTATATCAGCATATTTTCAATACATTTTGAAGTGAGATAGGGCGTTTTTGAACTGAATTTTGAGATAGGGTGTTTTTCAACAAAATTCTGAAATAGGGCGTTCTTGAAAAGTTTTTTGAGATACAGCGTTTTCGAACTGGCAGCCGAGATAGGTCGATCTTCCACTCAGCCATCGATATGTACTTGCCGATTTGTTGTACAAAAATTATTTAAAAAGCAGACGTCTCGGTTGCTCAGCAAACCGGTAAATCGTTTCTGCAATTATTTCACATTGATTCTTCAAAACAAATTTTCGATGTATTCTTAAAATGCAGAAACCTAAAGGTAAATTTTATAGGAAATTAAACTAACAATTTATTAAAACTACTAGTAACCCCCGAAATACAGGTGAGTACTTAGCTCAAAATTTATTTAAAAAACTTCGTGAAAGACAACAATTAATCTTGTATTGATAGACACCTGATAACCCAGGATAATTTTTAAGTTCTTAAAAGACATTACTCTACTCTAAGCTTCGTGCAGTGGGCCATGAGAAAACCGTCATCTTTAAGGTATAGTCCAACCTTTCACAATATCTGGTATTAGTCTTAATCTGAAACGCAATAATCATTGAAAATTTGCGCCGTTTATGGTGAAAAGCATTTAATATCACATTTTCAAACTAAAGCTTTCTTAACCCTAGAAGCCTAATCTATTTGGGAGTAACGTAAAGCCTTAACATACGCCGTAGAGGCTTATGCACTTAAAAGAAAACCTGTGAGCTAAAATATACTTAGTCCTGTCTTATTTTTTTTTTTAAAGAATATTGAAGTTGTGAGTTTGACTAATAATAAAACATAGTTTTATTAATAAAAACTATAACCACATTTATTTAAAACAGCAAAATAAAACGTAAATTTTATGTTAAAATTACGTAGATTATACTTTTAGGGTTAACCCTTTCAGTACCAAAATTCAACCACTGGTTCTAAAAAATTGTACATATGTATACCGGCTAATTTTGGATCGTTAATTTTAAAAATCACATACAAAAATGTGTGATGCTTTGAGGTTTGCAGTCGTTCAGGGTCCATTTTAATGGTCAGTGATATCCTAGGTGTTTAAAAAAGAAAGGGATCTCAGCTATTTTTATTTTTTGCTTTCGTGAAATATATTTCAAAACAATGAATAATAACTAATAACTTTTCCAAATCTCAATTCCACGGAAATATGGTTAATATTTTTCAATAGATTATATTACTCACTATCAACTTTTCTGCCGCTTTTTACTTTTTTTACAAATACGGTCAACTGCAACTGCAGCTTGCACTTTGGTTTGATATATAGGTCAATTCTGTGGCTGCTACAGATCGGCCTAACTAAGTCGTATGACAGAGCAATTATATATAGATACTAAAGGCCTGAACTACAAAACATAGCGACATGTAACACATCAAGCAAGTGCCAGTTTATATCATGTCGCTTATGCATGTTTGAAAGTGATATATGAAGACACTGCCGAATAAATTCAAATCAAATCATGCATCAAATTTATGCATGTCAACAAAAGGAACACATCCAACATATTCAGCATTATTATTTACATTGTATATACAGGAAGAGATTTCCCGAATTTTGCAAGCTCCTACTATAGTAAAATTTATTAAACAACTATCTAATTAAAAATCTAAATGTATACCAACGGTGGGCAAACGTGGCTCTTTGAGCCAAATGCGGCTCTTTTTTTTTAGCAAAGTGCGGCTCTTTTTACTTTCTCCTTCCTTAGAACATTTGAGTAGTCCACTTGCAAAAAGCGTTATGTGATTTTATAATAGAAAGCCATAAATTTGAAAAAACGACTACGACAGCAAGTAACATTTAAATTGAATCTTTTATATTATTACCTGAAAATTTGGATAAATAAGAGCCTTATAAAATTATAACATACCATGACATAAGATAACATTAACAGTCTACACGACCTAAAGCAGTTTTCTAGGTTCATCAGAAGATGGATACTTTTGAAAGTTTATAAATAAGTATGATAGCGACTTTTTGAAGAAGAGTTAACATTTTATGCAATTTTTTCAGAATATAAAAAGATTTTGCACTGTGTTGTTAGTGGGCATGAAACTACTTTAAATACTGGTACGTGATCCACCAAAAATTAAAAATCGAAAAAATTTTACATAGCGCACTTTGCAAGTGGACTACTCATTTTTGCTCTTTTTACTTTTCAAAATACATACATATTTCATAAATATTACACATATATAAATATATTTTACATACATACAAATTATACATATAAAAACATATTTTAGCCCACAGCAATTTGCCAACGAAAACAGCTGATCAAAAGCTGGTTGGAATTTACGCAAATCACAAATTGATTTAATGGTTGGAAGTTAAATATAAAATGCGACTAATTAAACTTGTAAGAATAAGTAGTTATTTGTTTAATCAATAAACTGTGCCAGGATAAGAATTCAGGATTTGTTTTCTTATGTTTTCAATTTTA
>NW_016160458.1:41113-51540 GCF_001687245.7 Rhagoletis zephyria | reverse complement strand
TTAAGAGATACGCTGGGAAGAAGTTAAGAAAATGCTTAAATTTATTTCCTTTTTGGTTGTTGTTGTTTCCGACAGGGTTGGTGTATGATGTATTATGGAACGAATTTCCGTCATCCCTTGTCAAATTTGGTTTGGAGACAAACCGGTTTCGGCGTTGTGCCATCTTCAGCTTAAATTTATATTTTGTTACCTACTTCACCGATTTGAAATCTGAAAACTATACCTTTCATGACCATGAAATCCGATATTTGTAAGCACCAGAATAAGAAGAGATAGACTCACGACTTAGGCTTATGGCTACCGAATTTCAGTTGGGTGGCCACTGGCTGAAATGGTTTTACAGATGGCAACCGCAAGCTGGCAACTGAGTTGATATATTGGAAACTGCATTTTTGTGGTCGCTGCGGTAATAATCGAAGATTGTATACTTACATATAAGGTAAACTTCACCCCTGCCCCTACGTAGCGACGCCCATGGTGTTATACGTTCTTCTCGCTCTAATCGCCATCTTGAACTCCCTTAGAAATTTCCATTTGCCGCTTTAACAAAGTACTTTTTATATCAGAGCGATTTTCATGGAAAGTACTAAAAATGGTACTCACACAAGCAAAAGCATAGATCGACATGCATTGGCATCACTGTCAACTTTTTCATCTCTGTTTTTATCCCTGTTTCGTTTACAATCGGAGTTAAAATTCATTTTTGTTAAATAAAAAAAATTCCCGCATTTGACGCTTTTTTTTTGGGGAAAAAATTGTTCAAATCGCAAGTATTTTATGCATATCCGATAAAGAATCTGTAAATATTCCCAAGGTGTTGCTGTTTTGTGTGCCCGTGCATTCCACCAACTTGATCGGCTGCCTCTTACCAGCATTTTTTGAATTACTGCAAAAACCACCCAGCAAAAACTTTGATTCTTTGGTAAGCGCTTACTTATTGTTTCGATGGAATTACGCATTACAATTCGCCGCAAGACAAAATTTTTCACTTTCTCTTTTACCCACTGCATTAATCCAATGACATGTCCAGGTTAAAGTAATGTGTTTTGTAAACTAGAAGGTATTCACTACTTACCTTCTTCCTCGATTGGGAAGCACTTTTCGAAATTCACCACATACCTTCTAGTTTACAAAGCACATTACTTTAACCTGGGCATGTCATTGGAGGTAAGCGAGAAAATTAAAAACGAGAAAGTGGAAAGTTTGTCTTGAGGCGAATTGTAATGCGTTACTCCATCGATACAAACAGTAAGTGCTTACCAAAATCAGAAAAGTTTTTGCTGCGCACCACTGCACTCGTAAGTGCTTTTACAAAATTTAAATAAGCAGCTATAATGACTTTTTGCACACGTTTTCTCTTGCTTTGGTTCGCTGCAAGGCGAATTTATACAAGTGGGTGTTGCTGGCGAATTTAGATTTTCGCCGCGGTACTTCTTAATAGCTCTGATCCAGTACTCCATGAACTTACAGGATTTTACACGAACTTGCAGGAAGTTGCAGGAAAAATGTTCCCGTACTCCAAAATCCTGTAAATGAGAGCGACTTTTGGAGAGTTGTGTAGAGAATGAAGTTGTAAGATTTTACCCGAACTTTTTCTTCTGGTAAAATCATGAAAAGTGTCAAGCAATCACTGGTTGACGTTTTTACAGGAAAAATGGTTTTTTGTTCCCGTACTTTTTAATGTTACTCACTTTTTACTCTCACTTCAGAGAGTAATTTCGCTGTTTGACAGTTTTACAGGATTTTTCTCGAAAAGTATTGGATCAGAACTAATATTGTTACGATTATCCATGAAACCTTGTCCAGATTTCCCAAATCTCTCGGTTCGTATCGCTGGATTGTTAAATAAATGCTAACGATGACCAAATTGTAGTACAATTAACTTTATTGTACAACAAACAATTTACAATATTCGCTAATATAGTAAAAACACTTTACAATACTTGGTAAAGCAATAACAACGCTTTACTAAACTTGTTAACACAATTAAACTTATAGCTTGCTTGTTCGCAACTCACTTCTCTGCTCACTTTACTTGTAGCTTGCTGACTTGTAACTAACTCACTTCGCTGTGGCGGCGCCCTTATATACCTGCGCTAACCCTTATGGCAACTCTAGAACGTTCTGAAGTTTATCGCTCATTCTCTTTCTCTCGCTGTTCGCAGTGTTCATCCAACTTGACGTTTCTCTTTGTGGAACAATCTACGTCATTCCTCGAACATTCTGCCTATTTATCGTTGTTCGCTTTGTGTTGCCGCAGTATTCGGCACAATATCAAAATGATGTGTTTGTTGTAATATGAATTCGCCTTGTTTACAACAAACACATCGTTTTGACATTAATAAGTACCGCGGCGAAAATCTAAATTCGCCATCAACACCACCTTGTATAAATTCGCCTTGGTTCACTGTTTGCGTACATCTTTCCACCACCAGCGTATTTTCGTCGTAAGTTAACTTTTATTAAGCTGACCAACCGTCCTCCTTTGAGGAGAATTGTCCTCCTCAAATGTGATCCGCCCTCCTCAAATGTGATTCGCCCTCCTCAAAAATTGTGCCCTTCTCTGTCCTCCTCTTGAGCAGAAATGTCAAGTTTTATAGCAGTGATGAAATTTTCAAAAAATTTCGTTCAGAATAATATTTTTTCCTAATCTTACACAATCATTGTATTTAAAAGGCGTTTACACTGTTCAACTTTCAGTTCAATGATTTAAACTTTTGATTCAACTAAACGCCTGTGAAAGTTGAACAGTGTAAACGCCTTTTAGCCGTAATCGATAATGTTTTACCCTTTACAGCACTGAAAGACTAGCTAACGACGCGTCTCCACAGGCAAAAATTATATGTCATTTTGTTTGGCAGATAAGTATACGTTTTATCAGTGGCAGTTTTTGTGTATGGGGATTTTTTTATCTTGATAAAAGATTTTGTAAGATGGCTTAAAATAAGTATATTCGTTGAATTTTAGCGCAGATCTGCGAAGTATCTTCGAGTTTTTGATGTGTATACATCTTTGGTTTCGGTAGGGGTAAAATTTGCGAAGCTGTAACGCATATCCCAGCACAAAGTTTCGAAGGGCTTAGCATGTGTATTTCAGCATAAAATTTTTATTTTCATTAGAAGCACCCTGTGTTTGCTTGCCAATATTTAGGCAATGCCAGAGAACGTTCTCTGGTAAAATGATTGAATCAACATAGTCTGCATTCACTCGGCATTCCTTTCAAAATGTTGATTGTTGGTTTGTATAAATAAAAACTTCATTCCTGAGTGGCTTAAAATATTTGAAAACAAACAAACTGTGTTTTGTTATTGAATGCTAGATTGCCATTCAGTATAGAATGTGAATGTTCAGCAGCATTCGCACTCACACATGATTGTATATTTAGAATGAATGCACACTTTTTTTTACCATTCAGTACCAATAATTTGTTCCCAGGGTTGATATATATTATACTTTAAAGTTTGAACATATCTGGAATTGAAACAAAAACAAATATTTTATTTCAAAGTATATGTACTTATGTATTGAAGTTTTCTGCCACTAACCCAAAGCCACTGACTCGTGCAATATTATTTATTCCAAAGCAACTTATCGCAACCGTAGAGCAAAACAGACACATCTTGATATGTATACATATACATCATCGATTCTAGACATTTTTTCGCAGAAGAATATACAAAATTGATTTATCACAATTATTTTTGTACTAAATATTTTTTTCACAGTGATCCAGGTAGCCAAAACAAAAAATGTAAACATGCTTATTTGACATTTTGTTTGAATGTATTGGTTGATATTTTTTCACAGTTGTCGTTTTCGTTAACCCAAATGAAATCCAATTTAAATATTTTCTTATAGTGAAAAATATTTTCAAGTCACATAAAATAAAATAACGAGAAACACGAAATTCCAAGCAAATGAAGCGTGAAGCGTTAGCAATTATGACCGGATGCAGTTCCTACATAAGTCAAACCGTGTTCTGAACACAACTTTGAGTGAATAATGGTGGGCTGACTTTGTAAAATGGTCCCATCGATTAGGCGGTAAAAGAAGTATTACTTAGCTTATGGTACAACTCTCCAATTTCCAAATGCCCGTAATTTGTGTGTATTTGTTCAGCCGATTATTCACATTTGAAAGAGGATAATGCATGAATTAATGCAAGTAAAGACGGTTTATGCAGATAAGCGAGCGCGTTTGTTAACCGTATAAAATGTATGTACGTATATACACATATATTCAGAATGACGAGATGAACTAGTTCAGCCCTCTCTGTTTGTAAACACGCTAACTCGAACAAAATTTAGTTATTTTAATGAAAGTCGGTGTCGAAGTGGCCTTTGGTATAATTTAGGTTAGTGTTAAATTTTGTCGAAATCTGCCAATAACCACGCCCACCTCCCACGTAGTAATTAACAATATTTTTGTTTTATTATAATTTGTTTTACGAATTTTGCTGTTCAAATTTACATTTCAAATATATCAACAAACATTTGTAGGTACTTTTGCACCAGTTGTTGCCTATGGGTTAATGACAAAAAAATCCTATATATTCACAACATTTCATGTATTAGTTTTCAAATAAGCATATTGTCAATGGCTGGTTTGCTGTATACTGTGATTGTTTTCAGTTTTCAAATATGAAAACTTTCAAAACAAAATTTCAGAAGGGTTCCTGTTTTTTTTTAAGGGGTTGAGGAGTTCCATTACTTTGAGCAACTTTTTTAATTAACTATTAATTTAAATGTTTCCTAAACATATTTACAACGCAGTTCTGCAAGAGGGTACCATAACTTTTTTTCAAATAACGTATATTTGGAACAACCAAAATTAATCGATATGGATACATACATTTATGTTCGTATGTACTACTTATGTATGTATATATACATAAAAATGCTCAGAATAAAAACAGAAGATGATTAGTCCATGTCCGTTTATTTGCGTACACGAAAACTCTAGCAAAAGTTGAGATATCTCAACCAAATTCTGTACGAGGGTTTTTTTTTATCTAGGGCAGCAGGGTATTGAAAATACAAAAGTCGAACAATAACCTGGTCCCTCTCATAAAATGGTAATTTCGAAAAATGCCAAAACTACAATATTTCCTTAATTACAGGAACCAAATTGCTAAAAAAACTGCCATGTTTATTATTATAGTTTTGGAAAATGGACATGGGATATATTGCTAGCTTTAAACATCAATTTACTCAAAACATACGTTTAGAACAGTGTGCAAGCTTCTACCACATGTGTGGTAGATCAACCACGTATTTTTTTTTTAAATTTGGGTGTCTACCACATCTACCACACAAGGCTTAAAATCTACCACATTTTTAGACAGAACATTTGTTTACAATTTTCACATAACTCTAGAATTTCAACTCAATTGTAATTTGAAATATAAAAATTAATCAATAGATTTTTAAAAAGGTACATCATACATTTTGCTTTAAATATATCTGTGCCTTAACTTTCTAATATTTCAAAAATACGCCTATTTATATTTGCTAAAGTATTATGCAATGGGAAAATAATTTGGTCGATTTTTTTGCATACAAATAAAATATTCTTTTCTTCATGATTATATTCTCTAACTAGAAAACTAATGTTATACTTGTTTTTGCACCAATTGCGTGGAATCTGTACGATCCACTAGCAATTATATTTCCCGATTTAATTTTTGAGTTTTGCTTCTTTTGACGACGGTGTGCGATATGTATACCCAATAAAATATGAATTGGAAAATCTACCACATCTTATTCAAATCTACCACATTTTTTTCGATTCTACCACACTAAAATAAAAACAGATTGTTAAATCTTTTTTTGAGAAAAGTTGATAATTTGCAACTTATTGTAAATGGTAGAAACCACTACAAACCCACAAATCAGGTTTTAGAATCTTTATTAAATGCTTGACCCAATAGCGAAGAAAAAAGTACGAAGAAACTTGTATTAAGAATTTTTTAAATAAATAATAAAATGTATATATCTAAAGTTAGAAGTAGAAGCGCTTAAATTTGTTTACTTATTTTAACGTAGATATATAGGTATGTACATATGTAATAATTTCTGCACATACCTTTTATTGGTACATTGGTAATACTTATTTAGAAAGCTGACAATTTTCGAAACAGAGATGTAAAAATCGTTAATAATTAACATTTTTCATAATGACATTCTTGGCAGAAAAATATTTCTCTAATTAATATTTTCATTTATTATAAATATTTGCACAAATTTAAGTGAAACAAATTAATGATAACGCTCAATAAACTATTTTTCGTGTTGAAATTTTGAAATCTGTTCAATAAAATTCAACCTTGCGTAGTTTTCAGTGGGTTTTGTGTATTTAGAATATTTATATCGATTGATTGGTACTGACTGAATGTGTGCACACATAGCAAAAGCTGCATTCATCTGAATGCTTATTCAGTGTTAAAAGTTAATGTTTCGTCATTCAGTTTTTTCAATCTTTCTTTGAATATGTTAATGTGTGCAATCGTATCTACTTTGAGTGAATGTAGAATTGGAAAATTATAAGCCACGTTCCCCAACAAGGAAAAATTCAATGAAAACATAATAACATAAAATTAGTTGCGTTTTTTTACTAATTTCCAGTAAAATCCAGTAAAAGTTTTTACGAATTTTCATGTTTTGGCGTTTTCGTACGCAAAAACTTGTAAAGTAGGGGAAATTGAGAGAGCGAAAAATGACAGCTGAAGTTGCAAGTTTTTACTGGATTTTACTGGATAAATTTTTACTTGTAAGAATTTGCCAGTACGAAAAACAGCTGATCGCATGTTGCTGGATGAAATTTAAACTAATAAGGAAACTGTTTGTGGCTTTTTATTGATGAATTTCACAAAATAAACCTATTTAAATACAAAATATATTGTTTTATAAGGAATTTGCTGCGAATAAACAACCAATTTATCAGCTGTTCATGAAACTTGCAAATTATAGGTTCGTTCGCGTAGCTGTTAATTGTTCATGTTTAACCAAAACTTACAAGTTTTTGCGTTCGCGTACGCAAAAAACTTGCAAAGTAGGGGGAATTGAGAGAGCAAAGTGACATTTCATTTTGAGGGGAAGCTGCTGGATTCTGCTGGAAAAATTTTTGCCAACAGCAATTTGCCAACTGGAAAACAGCTGATCAAAAACAGCTGGTTGGCATTATGTTTTTATGATAGGCTAGATTTCAATGTCCTCAACTGTATATTGAAAACACAAATGTCATTTGACTTATGGCATGTGAATTTGTGGTTGCCACATCCAACAAATTGTACTTATTGATCAATATTATTGAAGATTTGACGAAGATTTAACTTAAATCTACTGCCTTTCGAGATTTAATTTTATATGATAAATCTCAAAAGATTTAACGTCAAATCTCGTCAGAGGGCTAAATCTTCATTAAATCTCACAATGGAGACATAGTATAATGTGAATTATAACAATTCGGAAAAAGTTTAACTTTTTATTTTTTACGTATATCAATCGGAAAAAAGCCAAAAGAGCTTTCTGGTTCTGTTTTTTTTAACATTTTCATGTTGACGATTTCACATGCAAATGACGATTTTTGAGAAACAAACTGACGATTTCTCACTTCTGTAACCTTGCAACACTGGTTGCAAGTTGCGGACTTAAGTTCTGAACACATTGAAAACGACAGGCTACGGGCCACACCTTCCAATTTGAACGCGGCAGCGACATCATAAATTTGTATGAGTTGGATATAAAATAAGCGGAAGAACCTTATCTGTCGCTGGAAATATAGAAATAGATCTAATCTGGCCAAAACCACAGGCGTCGCGTAGCCCGGTCGTCGCCAAAATAGGTTCTTTTCCATACGAAAAGCGGTATCCCGCGGTGCCCAAACAACCAAACGCTGCTAGCCGTGTTTCGAATGCGTTCAAAGAGAGAAACATTGAATGTTCGAAAAATTCGCAGCGACGGAATCGTGCAAGTGTGCGCTAGCTCGTTAAAAAATATATGGGCAGCATTGTTGCGAATTTTGGCTCTGCGGATTCGCAACGTCAGAAGCTGAAATTAGTCAAGAACGTAAACCTACCGGTACGTAAACCCGAGTCAGCTGACACGATCTGTCTTACCAAAGCGCCATGTAAATGAAAACTCAACTCCGCAGAATTTTTTGAGAGCTCCAGTAATCGACAAAATTCTGCGTATACAGACTGCGTTTAAGTATACGTTCTGCGTTCTCGACTAATTTCAGCTAGAATCGCAGTAATGTGCGCTTCGCATAAAAGTACGTATTAAAATAATTTGACAGCTGTGGTCCGTAGCTCTCGTCGCCATTGTGTTCGGGCTATTACGTCTCAATAATGCTACCACTTGATTTCATATTGTTGCGGCATTCATTTCCAAAATATATTTCATTTCTTTAGATAATTTTGTANTACAGACTGCGTTTAAGTATACGTTCTGCGTTCTCGACTAATTTCAGCTAGAATCGCAGTAATGTGCGCTTCGCATAAAAGTACGTATTAAAATAATTTGACAGCTGTGGTCCGTAGCTCTCGTCGCCATTGTGTTCGGGCTATTACGTCTCAATAATGCTACCACTTGATTTCATATTGTTGCGGCATTCATTTCCAAAATATATTTCATTTCTTTAGATAATTTTGTATAAAGAAACTAACCAGTTTGCTGTATGATTAATATTTAAGTAAACTATAGTTACGTTTCTATTTTATGTATTTTTAATCTGGATTTTATTGGGTTTTGTGGCAACACCTATTCTCTAGTTGACAGCCAAGGCGCATCAATACATGTATGGATGCGCCTTGGTTGACAGCCGTCAAGACCGCAGTGTACGTGCGTGTGTGCGAGAATAGTGATGCAGTTTGGTAGCGCTGCCTGTATTTAATATCAATTTAAAATAAGTTACTTGCGTCCAATTTGGTTCGAGTTAAATTTTAGCCACTGTGAAGATCGGTACAACACTAAAAAAATATTTAGTGCGCGCGTTGAATATCAAATTTTTCGGCTTCAATTTCGACTATTTGTCAGTTTTTGTTCACTTTTCGTGTGCGTTCCTAGTGTACNGTGAAGATCGGTACAACACTAAAAAAATATTTAGTGCGCGCGTTGAATATAAATTTTTTCGGCTTCAATTTCGACTATTTGTCAGTTTTTGTTCACTTTTCGTGTGCGTTCCTAGTGTACAAAAAGGAAAGGCGACCGTTAGCTCTCACTGCCCCGCTAGCAACAACATAAGTTACAATTCCGAGTGCATCTTATAAAATCTTATAGAGCGCTTTTCAACGTTTTATCCGCTGGGTGTTGATTGCTCCAAGTGTAAGTTAACATTTATTATCAAATAATACCCTTGCAAGCGATTAGTCATCGTATCCGTGAAAGGAATGTGGAAATGGCAAATTTTTCTATAGCCACTTGCTGCCGCACCCTTGTGCTCTTGTTTCGGGCAAGGTTGTGCTATGCAAGCGCCGTGAAAATGTCAAATTGTAATTCCACCCATAGTTTTTTGTCCATTTTTAGTGTTTGTGAAATAAATTGAATACAGAACAGAAATTAAAAGAGCTGAACATAAAGGAGAGAGATAGAATGTGTAAGGAAAGTAATTAAAAAGGAAACGAAAGCGAAAAAGAAAGCGAAACTGGCGAAGCGTCGCAACAACAACAACAACNGTAATTCCACCCATAGTTTTTTGTCCATTTTTAGTGTTTGTGAAATAAATTGAATACAGAACAGAAATTAAAAGAGCTGAACATAAAGGAGAGAGATAGAATGTGTAAGGAAAGTAATTGAAAAGGAAACGAAAGCGAAAAAGAAAGCGAAACTGGCGAAGCGTCGCAACAACAACAACAACAAGCGTCGCATTTTTGACATTTATCGTTGGTTTTGCTGTGGGAGATTTGTATAGAATAGCGGGTAAGATATCAGCGGCAGGAAATACCAAAAATGGGAGTTTTATTAGTTAATTTACAATGGTATTTGGTGGAAAATTAACTGATAGTTGTTATGTTTGTATAGAGATAAAATACCACTTTACTTTGACTAGATATTAACCCGGATATCGTTTGTCGCGTGACATGGTTTTCAGCTGAATGTCAAAGTGCCGGCAGTTTTCTTTGTAGCCTTTTTATTGTTTATTCTTTTTGTTGTAGCTAAAAACTCGTAGTGTTGCCATCACCGCAGTTTAAGGATCCAAAAGCAAAATTTACTTCAAGTACATAAAAGAATTATATATTTAATAAAAGTTTGAGTAAGGGTACGGTCACACAGTTCCGCGCTGACTGTAGCTTTCAAATGGGTTGGCTTTCCAAAACGGAACCAATCGAGATTTCAGCGAAAGTATAAGGAATTTCGTCATGAGGATGTTGGGGAAGGCTTTCTCTACATGAATTGATCACTCTCACAAAGTAGTTGCTAATAGTATTT